>NW_027191431.1:394379-415713 GCF_041956435.1 Mycothermus thermophilus
ACGGGGCCACGTACGCGACGTGCCGAGAAGAATGGCTGACTGTGGGTGTGCGGAAGTAATGGAAACGTTGGTAGGTCCATCCTGAGCACCGGATAGGTCGACGGGGAGGGGAAACGGTGCATCGACCCTTGCCCGCACGATGGCTTGCTTCCGCATTTCATTGCGGCACCGAAGCAGCACGAAGAGCGAGCCTAGGCCGGCTGCCGGGCGTTTGAACCGTCGCAGTCTCCCCACCCGGGTCCGTCATCATGCATCAGGTCGTATCGTATTCTCCATTAGCCACACATATCCCGTTTCTTCCGTCTTCCTTCGGATCGCTTGGCTCTGATAGGGGGAGGACGCATCGCCTGTATGTATGCTCAGATATCTAAGAGGTATCTTCAGGATCATCGTCATTTCACAGATGCTCACCCCACTTTCGACGTGATCATCTCTTCTTCTTCTACTTCTCTTCATCTCTCCCTCGACGTGTAGATCTTTTCTCCACGGATTGTTTCTCCTGAACTCTTTTTGCCTCGCTCTGACGAAGCTTAAACATACATTCTATCCACTCGACGTTTGTTTGTGTCCGTCATCCCTGTGGCTGTGTGCTGCGTAATACGGAGTACAGACGGTCTTTTGGACGCACGTGCCTACTTGGGTTGGTGATAGCACAGCAGCACAACGTCTCTTTGCTCATAACAACCTCCCTGTGGCATCGTAAACTTCCACAACAAGGCCACACCCCATCGGTCTTCTCATCTTCCCAAGATGTTTCGCCAGAGGTGCGTCGTCGACACCCCGTTCCATCTTCCTATGCCATACTGTTCTGTTAACACGGATTCTCCTCTAGGACAAGCACACAAAAACCCGGCGAAGAACTCCTCTCTACCTTTCGGAAACAGTTTCCAGAGCTTTCGACAGGCTCCAACTCATCCGGGCCTCCGGGGGATAACTCATTAGACCCTAACCAAGGAACAACAAAGTTCGTGAGCCCCGACATCTTCATGGCACCTTGGCATACCTTTGTGGACTGTCTCAAGCCAACATGTTGTTCGTTTGTGGCTAACGATGGCAGTAGGGTCAACCATGAGTCGTTGAAGGACCAAGACCGGACACCACGCGCGAATGCCAACGGCTGGAAGCCGAGCACCGCCATGATCGGTGACGTCGGCAACTTCCACATCAGCACCGGCTACACGCCCATGCTAGATATCCCGTCGAATCCAGGAGACTCGATGTACCTGCCGGCCTCAATGGACATGAGCATGGACGACTTTTCGCACTCCATCTCCATGCCTGACGCAGATGGCATCGTTCACTCGGCCACCGATTCCATGGACATGTCGTTCAACGGGTTCGACTCGATCCACTACCAGCACTTCAACAACCACTTCATGCACGACCCCGGGCCGCCTCACCATCAACAGTATGTTCCTGGAACCTTTTACCACGATGGAGGGAAGGATTCCGTCGAGCATCACTCGGCAATGAACTCCAATCACCTCATGTCGGTCGACGGCCACCATGGGCCATCAGACGTGATGTCGGCGCACCGGTCCTCGTCAAGGTTCGAATCGACGCAGCAATTACCTCCTTCCGCCGAGTCTTTTAGGTACAGAGCAACGTTGATCGCGCCTACGGCGATGATTAGGTCTGCGGATGAGATCCCAATAACATATCTCAACAAGGGCCAGATCTACAACATCACCATTTCCGACACGCAATTCCCGTCTCAGCCCAGCGGAACGCGGTACCGGACCTTCATCCGGGTGTCGTTCGACGAGGAGCAACAGCGCCAAAAGCCCGCCGAGTACTGGAGCCTCTGGAAGGAGGGTCGGGGTACAAACGAGGCACAGCAGCGTGGTGGCGGCCGCGTCCAGCCGATTGCCGTCGAGCACGTGGACTTGGGATCTCCGCAGGCCGCGGAGAACATCGGCAAGCCGTCTGTTGAGCTGGAGAACCAGTACTTTGACGGCTTCTCGGTCATCTGGACTCCGGCCCCTGGAGGACCTGCCGAGTGCGTTATTTCGATGCGTTGCAACTTCCTTTCGACGGATTACACGTATTCGAAAGGCGTGAAGGGCATTGCGCTGCGGTTGTGCGCGAAAACCCAACAACTTGCGTCTAACTCGTCCCCTGAGCCGCCAACACCAGAACAACACAATCTCTACACGCCGGAGCTTGTTTACTGCAAGATAAAGCTATTCCGCGATCATGGGTCCGAGCGTAAACAGAGTGTTCGTGTGCCCGTTCCTGCTGATAATGGATTTTGTGCTAACTGTGTTACAGAACGATTTGGAGCATGTAAACAAAAGTATCGACAAAGTCAAGCAACAGATCGCCCAACTCGAAAGCGGCGTCTCCACCAAGAAGAAACGCCCATCAGCAGCGAGTCTCCAGCTCCAGGGCGGCCCCGGTAAAGCGCCAAAACACAAGCGGACTTGGTCCATGTCCTCCGCCAGCTCCGCTGGAGGGACCGACCCCGTGGCCGAGGACCTCTACCAGCGTCTTAAGACGCTCGAGGACATGAAGACCAGCCAGCGGCCCGTCAGTGCCCTCTTCCTGCGCGGCAGCGAGCTCGACGACCCCGACCTGCACCCCGTCATCCTCCCCGGGACGACCAACGGCGGCGACCAAGGCCACCACAACCCCTGGGCCAGCGAGCGCGGCTCGGCAACGAACTCCGCCTTCCTATCGCCCTCTCCAAGCTCCATGTCGTTGTACTCGCAGGTTTCCAACTCCGTCAACGGAGACGCCAGAGCTTCCCGGACGGACCTGACCAACCCTAACCTTCATCGGCCGGCGAAAGTCCCTGAGATCGACGCCTCCGGCCACTTCACAGGACGCTGGATCGAAGCGGTTGGCATCGACTCTACATACCACCCTCCCCCTGATACGCGGCCGAAGCCGGTGGCGTGCTTCTACGTGCGCCGCGTTCCTGGCGGGTTAGGAGAGGCGTCGTCTGCGGCCACTTCCCCCTCGGCGGTGTCGTCGTCGTCCTCGTCGTCGTCGGCTTCCTCGCCGGATCAGCAAGGCCAGCAAGGACAACAACAGCAACAGAAGAAGTACAATGACAGGACCCTCTACCGGGCCGTCTACCTCACACAACGCACCGCTCGCGAGCTGGTCGGCCGGCTGGCAGGGAAGTGGTCGGACCTTGACATCAACCGGGTCGCGCGCGTGGTTCGCGTGGTGGAGAACCAATCACCGTCTGGAAATGGCGGTGGTTCGCGGCTGGAGGTGGAAGTCGATGACGATGTCGTGGCGGAGATCCCTGAGGGGGTGAGCATGACGTTGGAGGTTGTTCCTGCTGGCAGGAGCGGGAATAATAACACTACTGGGCAACTCAATGGTGAGAGCAAGAAGGGTGAAGAGGAGAAGGTGAAACATGAATGGGATATGCTGGTGGATGTTGTGCCTGAGCAGCACGGGGGTTCGAACGGGGTTGGGTCTGGGCCGGTGGAGTTCTGGTTGCGTTACTGAACGAGGAGTTGGAGGGGTATGTACTGCTTTCATATGCGTTTTGGGAGAGCGGGGAGCGGGGAGTCAAAAGGATGTGTCTGGAGCTGATGGAGCTCCGGGGTGTTGGGATAATGAACTACAGGCTACAGGAACGAAGGTGTTGTCCGTGGGGGCTCTGTGCGGCTTGTATGTAATAGCCTATTTCTTTGCTATGAGATGACTGTAATGAAACTGTTCGGCATAAGTTAATTCCTCTGATTTGGAACACAGTTCTGACTGTATGAAAGAAGAAAAGGGTGTTTGTTGACACTTTCAGGGGTATTAGAGTTCCTCGACAGAGGTATCATAGTTGAAATCCACCACACCCATGACGACCTCATGAAAAGAAGAAACGGAAGGAGAAGGAAAAGAAAAGAAACTATAGAAAATAATCCCGAGATGCAGAGGCACTTAAGTATTTTGTTCAATCTCTGATTTCTCATCCACCCAAAACCCTAAACCCCATCCGAAGCCGTTCCGGGTTCGTCGCACTCCTTGGCGACCTCCCCTACCCGAACCCAACTACCCCGGCCTACTCCTTGAGCAACATGGACTTCAACTTCCCTAGAGTGTTGAGAATAGCCTCATCAGCAAGGGACAACAAGAGTGCAACGTTTGTCCGAGCAATCAAGCGGAATGTTGACAGATACGATTGTATTAGCAATGGCTTCATGAAACATCATGAACTATCATCAATGCGATCCAACCTCTTATTCTCAAAGAGCTCCAGCACTTCTCTCCTCAGCCCTATCATTTCCCGCCGCCCGTTCTAGAGTCCGACGGTGTCCGAGGGCGATCAATCCATCCGCCTTCTGGTGGTGGCAGGGGGCATGTCTGAGCTGCCGTCGTGCCAGCGGACTCTGTCGTTGTCCCACCTCCATTGGCGTCAGTCGTTGTACCAGAGGGTACAGTCGTTGTCTGAGACTTCCCAGCTACTGTTTGACAGGTCCCATTTGTCTTCTGAGCAGACCCAGCTGTCTTCTCCGGGGAAACAGTAGTGGTAATATGCAAGGACTCAGCCGCCGTATGGAACGACGCAGTCGACGTTTGGGCGGACACTGTAGTCGCGTTAGGGAGGTCGGTCCCAGTGATGGCCGTCCTCCGGTTTGTGTCGGCCGCTGTGTAATGGCGCCCCGGAATTCTCCAGCGACCGTCAGGTTGCATCCACTTCCGCTTTCGATTCTCAAACGCCTTGCACATCAACCAGAAGAAAGGAAAATGCATCAGCGCGGGCACCATGACCAGCGCCGGCGATCCGTTCAGCGCCGTCGTGTCTTTGTCTGCCAAGGAACGATATATGGCCGCCCATCTCGCGCCTAAGGCGCAGGCGGACGATATAAGGCCCGTTATCCCACTGATTAGAAAGCAGAGAGGCATGATGGGCGGTATACACATCCAGAAGAAGTCTGAAATGACGGCGAGAATGGCGAAAGCGGCGCTGGCGTCCATCAACGCGTCAATGGTCTTCTGGTCGGTGGCGAGACGAGAGAACGAGGGCAGGCTGGAGAGGGTCTCGTTCCACGAGGTCAAGACGACGTTCATAGATTTGGGATCCAGGCCCTTCTCTGTTGTTTCATTGATCGCGTGGATAGTTTTCGTTGCCAGGGTAAAGAGGTCGCGAGGTGGGGGGAAGCCGCGGTGGCAATATGTCCGGTTAGTGGTGGGAAAGTCATCACAGATTCCTGGAAGACAAAATCTCTGTCAGAAGGACATGTTTGTGGCTTTGGATTACTAGAAAAGAAAGAAAGAAACAAAGAAAGAAAGAAAGAACGAAGCATCGGAATCTTGGAAGGTTGGCATACCACTCAGACCAAAACGCCAATACGTTGGCATCTCGGGGATGATAAGCAGTGCGATGTTGCGGCCGTGGACAGGCAAAGCCTCGGCTTGTAGCCTCCCAGCGAGGGCCGTGACATTTACGCTGTACAGCGCATATTTCGAGTAGTCGCTGAACGCACAACTCATGAGAAACAATATGGTCGGAACAACAAATGCTAGTGTTTACGCTGAAATGTTAATTGTCTTCTTCCCATGGGTCGATTGGAGTTTGTTGGTCGTCGGAAATGCACGTGCCTATACCAAAGACCGTAGGGGACATAGGCCCATTATCATCATTCGAAGTCTCATAATCTTCATTTCCAGATTCATTGTATTCATTCGTCCGACGTTGATTATTTTCAGGGTCACGGTGAGGTATCACATCGTTGATGAGCACCGATTGTCCCATCGCGAGGTCGAGGCAATTGGTTGGAACCTGTTCAATGGGTCCCTCGAAGAAAACAAAAGGTTATGAGTGGAAGAGTTCATGGAGAAGAGCCTTAAATATCAATCCAGCCTTAAATACATGTACCGGGCCAAAAGGTAATCCCATCATGAAGCCGGATCTTAAAACCATCACTGGCATATCCAGGCGTTAGGCTGACCATCAACCCCCAGCTGCGTAGCCTTGCACTTATGCACAATTACTACCTAGGGTTTTTGGGCGAACAGCTCACGAGGCTGACTGAACTAGACTTGTTTGGCGATGATTTGTTGGGCCTGGTGCAGCTCTGTGTCAAGGACGCCCACGCCAATGCACTAGTTTGCATACTTAGTGCGGAAGGACTTGGAGCGGGCAACGTGGAAGACGTGTGCAAGGTTAGAGAAGTTCTCCCAACCGGGTGTCACGAATATGGAGGGACTTAAACAAGACGGAATAGAAAGCCTCAGTGTGGCCGAGAAGCACATAACTTACACCACACCCACACACAAAAGAAAAGACCAGAGACGTCAACCACTGCTCCAATTCATCCAGCTGTGATGCACAGCTCAGCAAGGTATCTTCGAGGGAGCTAAGTTAGGCCAGGCCAAGCCAAACCAAGCCGGGTCGGTAGCAGTACAACCGACCCTCGCTGTCTGCTGTCCCTGTTCCTCCCAGCCTCTAACCCCCAAGCGTCAAGCCATTCAAAACCCAACGAGCTCATGTGACACAGCCACTATGTCTCTGCGACATCCACTGGTAGATGCCACAACGCCTTCTATGCTCTCGTCTCATCCCCCTTCCCCAGGAGGACCAACAGCTTTTCAACCCACCCAAACGCATCGCATGTATGCCCACCGAGATGCACCCAGGAGGGATCCACAACTCCCAAAACAAACGCAACACACCACCTCTCGCAAACCGACCATCACTCCTTCTTCCGCTCCTTCGCCTTCCGCCGTGAGCCACCATTGACATCACCGCAGATCGGCATTCCGCCCTTCCTCTTCCCACCACGGTGGGTCCTCCTTCTCCAACCCACCAAACCAACGCGCGCTACAGAACCTCCCTATTCCTGCCCCTGCGCCGTCAGTGCCGCCAGCTCCGCCAGCACGGCCTGCTTGGTCTGGATCTTCTTAATCTGCGTATCCTCGAGCTTTTCGCCGCTGGCTTGACGCATCTCGAGTTCCTCAATGGCGCGAATCTTCTTCTGAAGGGCCCGGATCTTCTTCGAAACGGGGTTGGGAGCGCCGGATCCCTCGGCACCGCCAGCAGGAGCAGCGGCAGGAGCAGCCGGAGCAGCAGGTGAAGGCGCGTTGTTAGCGGCATGCGCCGGCCGGCTGTGCGAGCGGGCGCGGGAGGCGTTGCGGTTGCGGCCGCCAGGCTGCAGATGGCGCGACTGGCTGCGGTTCTGGCTACCCTGACCACGGCGGTCGGGACTGCGGTCGTCGTTGCCCGAGGCGGCGGCAGAGGCGGCTTCTTGATTCTGGGCGCCGTCAGTCTGACCACCTTCGCCGCCGCCCTCCTTGGACTTCTTGCTCCGCTTCTTCTTCTTCTTGGCAGCAGCAGCGCCCTCGTCGACAGGCGTGGCTCCAGGAACCGTACGCACAGCAGGCTCGGCACCCGGGACCAGGTGCCGCGGGCGACCAAAGCCGTTGGGACCGACCGTGGACGTGCCGTTGCTCACGGTGTGAGCAGCACCACCCTCATCCTCGCGCTTGAAGTGCAGAGGCGTCGATGTGCCGCGGGCGCCAGGCGGACGATAGGCACCCACGGGCTTGGATGGCGTTTTGGCCTTGCTCAAGTACTCCGCGGCTGAAGCGTGGGGCTTCGGAACCGGGTTCAAGGGGTCAATGGTGGGGAGACTGCTCAGTGGGACAGGACGCCAGAGCACGTTATACAACTCGACCATGTCCTCGTTGTACATGATACCGCCTCCGACGTGCCAAAGCTTGATGCCGTTGTCGACACGCAGACGAGGCGAAGTGGTGGCCGTCAGAATGTAGCGGCTGTCGGGACTCCAAGCGCACACGCTGGGGTTGCCGCTTTCAATGGTGCAGATCTTGCGGTAGTCCTTCTCCAGGTCGTAAACGTCGATCGAACCGGCTAAGTTTCCAAAGCCGGCGACCAAAACGAAGCGACCGGTGGGTGAGAAGATGATGGTGTTACGCGGGCCGATGGGGAAGGAGTGAATCGGAACACCGCGATGATTGAAGATGGTAGTCTTCGATGGCATGTAGCCGTAGACGACGCCGAACTCGGTCGAATTTGGTGACCACGAGACGTCGTGAATAGGCCCCTCCTTGTCCAAGGTGATCCTAGCGTCGACGGCGCCGTTGGAGCTCAACAGATACATGGTGGTCTCGCCGTAGTAGCTCTTGTTGGACTTGTCGACATCGGTCTGGGCCAGGACGATGAGGCTCGTGCCGAGGTTGTTCCACTTGAGCTGAACCTTGTCACCCTTGAAGAATGTCTTTTGAGAGACGGGGCTGTTGAAGGATGGCACATTGTAGACTTTGACGGAGGCGGGTTGACCCTGAAAGGTGTTAGTGACGACATCCCCCTAAGACAAATAGGACTGGTAACACACCTTGCGCTCCGGAACAAACACGGCCACGTTCTGGTTCAAGCCTGGGGCGAGGGCGAAATCGGTAACACCCTCGACGCGCAGCTTGGTCCAGACGGTGGAGAGGTCATTGCTGTTGTAGAATTGGACCTCATTGGTGACGAGGCGGGCGCAATACTTCTCATCGGCCGTATATTGCAGATTCCAGCCCGACTGTGACTTTTGCACGAACTTGCCCAGCGGCTGCTTCTCGGCGCCATCGGGGAGGTCCTCAATGACTCGCCAGACCTTGAGGTTCTTGGTGGCATCGCCGTTCTCGTCCTTGGACGGGCGTTCCCAGGTGCTTAGGAAGTTGCCACGGGGCGAGAACCCGAGTTCATAAACGGGCGAGATGGGCAGGGTCGTTAGGACATGGCCGACGGAGGCGTCGGTGATGACGACGCGATCGTTGGCGGCGTAAGCAAAGTAGCGGCCGCAGGGTGAGTAGGCACAGCACCGGAGGTTCCCTTCGGGCCGGGCGAACCCAGGGAGGGCCTCATAGACGGGGTCGGCATCGAAGACGCCGATGGCCTTCTGGGTCCGATAGGCAAACTGCAGCGGACTCGCCATGACTAGTCAAAGTCACAGAGTGTCGCGAGCAGGAAGTGTGAAGGGGTTACTGTTGTTTCCTGAATCCTCTGTTTTTGCGGATATGGCACTCGACCACGGCAGCGAGGGGACGCGACGGAGCCGGTAGTTGATGGAAGGTCGGAATCGAGATGCCGGTATGGTCGCAGTCGATGGTGGAAGACGACGTCGAACTGGGGTTGTTGGATCGCGGAGTGAGTCAACAAGGTGGAGTGTCGCGATGCGGCCTCGACGGATGATGCGCGCGCAAGACGGATGGCCGCAGCGATGCGATGATGAAGATAAAACCCCGACCAAAAGGAAACGGGAAACGGAGACAGTAATGAAGAAGAGAAGCGGCCCTTGGGAAAGTTGACGGCGGTGCGTGCTTCCGCGGGTGTTTGCCGGGCTGGAAGGAAGGGGAGGAAGAAGCGGAGGATGGGAGAAGGGAGCGGGAGTTGAGGACAAGAGTGGCCCGTGGCAGTTCCAGATTTTCTTGATTTGGGCACCGCACTGGATCTGGCCCGCCATCAGGCTGCCGGGGGCAAGTGGGCGTTGACAGTGTCAAGGCACCCAGCCAGCTGTCAGCGGACTGCTACCAGGTGGTCTTGGCCTTGTTGCCGGCCTGAGTTGTCTGCGCCATCTACCGGAACTCCGCCCAAAGCACATTGTTCATCATCACATTCTACATCGTCGGGCCACCCTCGAAAAAATGAATGGTGCCTGGACATTTCTACATGAAAAAAACCAACGTCATATCATGACGGGAAACTTAAAGAATCACCTGTTTTCACTCCGTAGCCTCACCATGCCCACCAGTCACCCCACGTACAAGGTTTTTTAACTTTGGATTTTCATCGTTCAAGCATCTTTGCCACGCCCTCTTCGCCTCTTTGTTTCTCTGAGCATGGCGAACAACGTCCAGATGGATTGTAGAACGGGCTTGTTCAGACATTAATCCATTCCAGGTTCAGTCCACCACCAGAGAATGATGGAAATCTCATCGCTTCTAGTCCATAAACCCTTTCAAAAGACAATTCAGACGCACAACTGACTGTGGACAACATATACCCGGCGTGTTGAGTGAACGTGAAGACCAGCAGCACCCCTGTCACCTTTGTTGCCGCCAAAAAGCTGAAACACTGGGTCTGTCGGGACAAGCCGGTGTGGGGAAGTGGCCCAGGGTCGATGCGGCTGAAGAGAAGAACAGCCTTGCCGCTAGCCGTTTCGGGCAGCGTGGTTCAGCCGCATCAACGTCACCTCCACCATCAACCACATCGACAAAGGTTGAACATCTTCACATGCGGAAGTTCATAGCCAGTCTTGTGAGATGGAGGTCTCTAACTTGACTATTGTGTGCATTATCCTTCGGTTTTGTGACATGACAATACACGGCGTAATTACCTCTTACAAGGTTTCCGGTGAACCTCCCAAACAACAACGTGCCAGCATATCGCCAATGACTTTATACCTCCAAATGAACTATGCTTGCGCATTTAATTGCCGTTTAATGGATTTCGGATTTCCTGTCCAAAGTACTTAAAAACCTCACCAACTGCTGGGCGCCTTCATGGGTTGGTCCACACAACTGGGGCGTTCTCAGCAGAACAGTTGGCCCTCATTCCCCATGATCTAATCAACTTTGACTTGCGACAACCATTTTCTGTGACTAATTGTTGGCCGGCATCGCCAGAGACGTACAGGAACAAACTCAATAACACCCATGTTGAAGGCCTGGTTTATTCGTGCCCAATACTCTGTTTCTATTGGCGTTTGGCAACGTAGTTCGCAGCAATTGCTTGCTACAGGAGATGTCATTGAGGATGTTGGTGATGAAGAGCTTTCCCTTCCGAATATCTATCGAGCTGGAGCAGGGTTGTTGAGCTCTTCTGGTAAAGATGTGTCCTCCCTCCGGACCTCACAGGCATGCCGGCCGTCAGGAGTGAGATGGGTGTTCCAGTCATTTTCCATCTTCCACACCGCCTTGCCCTTCCAGCACCGCCAGTCGTTCACTGATTGCTCGCCCAACTCTCGGAGAATTCCGTGAATGTCCTGTTAGTCAGGATAGAGTGCGGCTCCTTATTAACCCGCGTTGTTGACATGCCCTGGGGAGCGCGCTGCGGTGCATGGACCACCACACACTGGTCTGAAAGCAAATCAAAATTTCCCTCCCATTTCCATTTTCTGACCTCTTCACTTTCCCCTCTTCTCAGCAACACCGACAGATCTGTTGTCGCATCTTCACAACTTTTGCCTCGTCAACCGTCGTTTTTAGGTCAACAGAAAAAGCGCAACAACCTCAGCTGAGATGTAAGTCAATTCCACTTCTCCTTTACTTTTCGGCCAGTCTAATCGCTCGCATGTCGGCCCGCGCGGGTCCGATCCGCGATTCACTCGCCATTTTCGGTCGATCTGACCCCGCGGGGCTCGGCGGTCGGGATGGAGGCAGCTCACCGGGATAGCATGCATGGAATCGGTCATGATATGTGATTGCCCTACTGTCTTGTCTCATGGCTCATCATCATTCACCTTCACTCAAGTCATGGATGAGGATCGAACGCTAACAGCTCTTCTCCCAGACCACCATGGAGAACCAAGGCCATTCCCCAGATCGGCCGGGGCTTCTGCCCCCGCCGCCTGGCTTTGAGAACCGTCCCCGGGCTCTTTCGCAGCCCACTGATGAAGAGACGCGGTGTAAGTTGCCCTCTCATGTTAACCATTCCCTAGCTCTTCCCCCCAAGGTCAAGCCGTCGCCTGGTGTGGGGGCCGGACCTGAGACCACGACGCCATCCTTGTGGGTTGGTCTGGCCATCAGTGAAGCTCCAGCACACACAGAGTGATCAACAGTCAAGGGTCAGTGGCCAGTGTCTTGGGCCATTCACTGTCCCATCGGTCCATGCCTCCGCAGCACACTACAGCGCGGCTTGACCTGCGGCTTTCCCCTCACCATCACGTCTGCCGTGTGGCTCGACATCGCGGACCCCTCGTTGAAGCCGGCCAATCCGGCGGCTCGAGTCTCTCGAGACCCGCGTGCCCACCAAAATAAAATCCCCTTCGCCTCGTTGCAAAATTCTTTCCTTCTTTCTCTTTCTTCTCCTCTCAGCAAAGGTGAAACTAACACATTTTTGTTTACTTTCACCACCAGCTGGGCCTTCCGCCGCCGCTCTCGCCCTCGCCGCCCAGTGCGGTATCTTTCCGTTTCCGCCGCCGCGCGACGCCACGCCGTCGCTGTCTTCTGCGTCGTCTTCGCCCTCTTCGGGCTTTTCTTTCCTCGAGCTCGAGCAAGAGCTCGAAAACATGGAGGTCACCAACGTGACCCTCAAGGGCCACCATCATGGCCAGATGGTGGCTCTCATGAAGAAGAAGTACCAGGACATCCTGGACTTCACCAAGATGAAGAACACCAAGGTTCTTCATCTGGACTGGTAAGGCACCGACTCAATTGGGCTCGTGGTCGGTCGCCGATCAGTCCGTCGATGGATCGATGGCGACCACCAAAACATTGAGGGCTACAGCAGCTAACGACGCGTTTCATTCAGGATCTGCGGCAACCCCGAGGACCCGATCAAGTTCGAGGGGGCCGGCCATGATGGCCTGTCAGCCGAGGACCGCCGTCTCGCCGAGTCGGTGGCCCGGTCGACCATGAAGATCACCTACGGGATCGACAAGTGGGACGAGCGCATGACTGTGAGTACCTCATTTTCTTGTCTCTGAATACATTTTTTCTCGTTTTGCTTTGATATCTTTTTCTGGTTTTGCCCTCATCTTCATCTTTGTTTCCTTTCATCGGTCGGTCATTTTGTCTTCCTGTTCCTGTCGACTCGTGTTTCGTATACGAGTTTGTTTAAGACCATTTCCCATCCCGAGTCTCCAATTCCTTCACCTGCTAACCGACTCCAGTGGAACAAGAGCGAGTTCTACGGCCACTGGCTGAATGACGACAAGGGCCAGCGCCACCATTTTATTGAGATCCAGGTCAAGCGCGTCTCGGGCGCCAATGACGAAGCTCTCAAGGCCCTGGGCGTGCATCCCGAGTACATCTGGCTGTCCCTGCACGATCCCAACGCTGAGCCCATCCCGGCCGTTCCTGTTCCCCGCCTGATGAGCACTCCGCATCCGTCTCGCAAGCTCCCGCCTACTCCGGCCGACATTGCCGCCGCGAGCATGAACAAGACCGCTGCCGAGCCCGCTTCCCAGGGCATGAATCTCGAGACGCCCACCTGCTCCGAGGACAAGGGCAAAGCCAAATCTGCGGCCCCAACCAACACCGGCGTGACCAATACCGCCAGCACGACCGTCATTGCTTCCTCCGAGAACGCTCGTGAGGCTCCCATCATTGTCTCTTCTGACTCGGCTCGTCGCCCTGCCGTCGGCATCACCCTCAGCCCTCAGGCCCCTTCTTCCGTCGAGGTCGCCCCTACTGCCATTCCTCGCACCTCGCCTCTTCATGCCACCGGCAACATTCCCTCCGACGACTCGACCGACACGGCCCCCGAGCCTGACGACGATGGCAACGACTCGGACAGCACCATAGCGGAGAGCGACTCGGAGAACAACTTCCAGCCCGCGATCATCGCCACGCGCCCGAGAACCGACGCCGAGATCCGCGCCTTCTACCGTCGTCTGCACGCCGCCCAGGCCGCCGCCAAGCGCGACGAACTCAAGCGCATCTTCTCCTTCCTCGAGGACCCAGCCTTCATCGAGCGCAAGAACAAGTCCTTCGTCTACCTCGTGCGCGTGGTCGCCATCCCCGAGGGGAGCGGCGGCACCGTCAACGTCTTTACCGGTCCGCGGCTCGAGGACCGCCGGGCGACCCTCCTCGCCACGGGCGCCTGGGTCGTCCCGCCCCTGGAGGAGCGCGTCCGCCACCGTGACGAGCACAAGCGCTTCTACAAGCACAAGGGCGCCAAGCCCGGCAAGTACGAGGGCCTCCCGCGCCCCATGTTCCAGCACGCCATGCCGCTGGACAAGACGGATTGGACGTTCCACATCCCCGCGCGCTACTACGGCCCGCCCGTGCCTCTTTGGATACAGCCCGTCGATCCGACCCTTGAGGACGTCTACTGGATGGTCTGGCAGCTGCTGAGCGGCAAGCAGTTCCTCGGCCTGCAGCAGGGCACCGGCTTCGGCGTGTACCGCGGCGGCCCCAGCGGCAATGCCGACTTGTTGGCCGAGTGTCCGTTCAAGAGCCCCTCCACGGAGGCGGTTTACCATGCTGCTTGCTACGGCCGCGGCAAAGAGCGTTAAGTGCCTTCGCATTGTTCGACAAAAAGCACATTCTCTTTGACTGGGATTTCGTTTGATAGGACGGATGTTTAGAGGATTTGACGGTTAGGCGTTCCGGATGGATGAGATGATGGCCATGACCATGATACCCTTGATGAACACCTCCTGGAGTCTCGGCCGGTTGGGTTTGGGCTGTATTCAGTGTGTGAGGAAAATGGGATCGGGTTTCCATGTTGACAGGTAGTTTTCACTGATGTTGAGATTTCACAAATGGAACCGGATGGGTTACCGGAACTTGCGATTCCTGCCTATATTGATGTTGATAATGATGTGATGTGTCCAAGTGTGTGTTGAGTGTTCGTGACATGAGTAAGTCAGGTAAGTAAGCGGCCGAGTGGGTGAGTTGATGAGCGGCTTGGTCGTCATTTCTCTCAGTGAAAGCAACACATCGTCATGAGAATCACCTCTTCCCTCGTAAAAAAGCAAAATAAGAAAAGAAGGAAACCAAAACCCCGACCAGCGGCCAACCAACGAGCTCAGTCATCCTCCTCTAACTGCGGGCTCTCGACTTGACTTCCACACTTTCACTTCCGTCACGAACAACCCATTTCCCACAGTTTCCCATAGAGCAATCCGGCAAACTCTCCATCGTCCCCCTTTTCTCAACCCCTCCTTTGGAGCATTTTGCTCCTCTTTTGTTGTCACCTTTCTATTCCCAACTTTCCTCACCTTCTCTGAATCGTCATCTCACCGATAAACAAACGACCAGTTCAGACCAAGCCCTGCGACCACAAGGCATTAGCTCCCATTCACCTGACGTTTTGAAGAAGTCGGCTAACGATTGTTAACACAAAGGCACAATGGATTACAAGTACGCCTCGTGGCAGTGCGGCTGCTACATTTCAGTCGACGGGGTTTCGATGTTGGGCGACGGGCTGGATGCGGAGATCGTGTCAAAGCTCCAGTCACCCAAGCCAGGAAGTCATACATTTAAGATCCGATGCACTTTTTACCCGGCACACTACTCGACGGTGGAAGTTGAGATCTTCTGTCCTGACCCTCCGCACGGTGGATGCATTGGGACGGTTACTATCAAGGGCGTTTCGATTGAGAACGTAAAGTACAGTCGACATGAAGGTGTCGATGCCGTTCGGGATATATTGAAGGTGTTTTGCCATCCAATCCACGAGGCAGATGAGGCAGAATCTCTTCCTGCGGCAATCGCTCATTTGGAGATGGATTGCAGCAAAGCCGGTGTCTCCATCACCGACGAAAAGCACCGTTTCTTGAAGAACTGGACGCCAAATCTGGCCGCAAAAGCCCAGTACATGAAACAGAAACTTGCCAACGGTGGCAGGTTGGGCATCCTCTTCCATGTAGAGACGCCTGATCTCGGAAAGATCGAGGTTTATGGGACCATCCAGGAAATGTCCTGGCGCGACGAAGACCCGGGACTCCCTTTGCATCCTTTGGCCCCATTTCTCAGCAGGCGATCAGGCTATCCGGAAGTCAGCTTTTACGATTGCCCAAAGCCCGGGGATGAGGGCTTTCCTGCCGTTGACCACGCCTTTCCACCGGTAAATCACTTCGACACCGCGGAGGAGCAACTTGTCTGTCTTGCCATGGGTGCCATCTGCAACTTCCGACTCGAGGCCAAGCGGGCAGCGAGTTCCAGGGACGTCGACTTTGATGCCTACGCGATCCAGTTCAGCCGGCATCATAAGGGATTGTTCCTCATGCTCGTCAAGACCCCGGAAGAGGGCGACGTCTACCAGCCTCGCGAGGGAGTTTTCTGCTTCGTCAAGATCCAAGGCCTCGAGCACACCGCGGCCATTTCGGGCAAGAGGAGTGAGTAGTGGCGCACCGAGCGCGTCGCAACATGTCTCACCAGCGCAGCTGCTGGTTATGCGACGTACATTGTCACAGCCACTAATTCTAGCAAGCAAGGACATCATACACCTTCTACGGGTAACATTCCCATGCTGCGTTGGGACGACGACAGCCTGAAGTCGACCGACCGCACCCTTCTCCAGAGCCAGGTGAAGCAGCATTTGCGCCGCAAAAACGCAAAGCTCACCATCTTGTTTAAGTCCATCCCAGCCGTCAAGCCAGTTCTTGCGGCGGTGGAGGCAATCAACGAGCTTTTCCGCCCACCGGCAGCGCCTCCCAACAGGCCTGTCTCCGAATGGTCCAAGAAGGCCTTCGCTTACCTCAGAGACTCTTGTGAGGGAGAGAACAGCGACCTCTTCAGCAAGTTCCCGCACATGAGGTACATTCTTGATACGCCAGAGAAGGTCCAGGCGTATTTGAGGCAACTGTGGGATGAGCTTGACGACCTGAAGAAGGAGGCGTACCGTGGACTTGACAATCTGACACAAAACATCAAATGGATCACTGGGCTGGTCGGGGCGGGGAAGACAAACCTCCTCCAGTTCATCATGCTGATGGCCATGTTCGGCGAGGATGGGGTCGAGCACCCTTTCAAGATGGCCTACTTCGTCAACATGAACAGCCAAGTCAGCGATTTTGCCGACGAGCTGAACAAGAGGTTTGCTGATATGGGCAAGCCGCACCGTGTCATTCGCCTGCATGGCTACGAGACTGAGATCAAGCACTGGAAGTGGACGCCCACTCAGTCCGGTCCTCGACGGGAACAAGCACCGAAATGTCAATAGATCGATGGCTGACCAAAGCACAGGGAAGCCGCTCAACGACGGCTTGGGGCTCGAGCACTTCGATCAAGCTGCCGCCATGGATCAATGTGCGCAACTGGATGACCTGTTCATGGTCCAGTACCAGCTGGCAAAGCTGTCCCTTGACGTTCACAACGCGAAGTCGCTCTCTCTCAAGCGCAGGCTGCCATACGCCTCGCTCAGTGAACGGGCATATGAGTACTTCCAATAGCACAAGGACAAGTATCCCGCGCTCCGCGACGCCCTTGAGAAGCTCGAGAAAATACCGGTAGGATCCAAAGATTCCGCTGCTGTTCACGAGATCAGAAAGCGGAGGAAGCCGCTCGTCGAGAGGCTCTATGGCGACTATCTGGAGCAGTTCCAGGGAGTCATCACTGCCACGGTATTTGGATAGAGGCTGTTCATACCGATTTGTGGACCATTTCAGGACTGACATCTGCTTCGTGGACGAGGCTGCTCGAGTCCATGAACTGGACCTGTTGCAGGTCATCCGGAAACACAACCCCCAACTGCTCATCGTTGTGGGGGACCCTCAGCAGCTTGGTCCGTCTGTTCAACGCGACTCCGATGGGTACGACGACAACCCGTGGGCCGAACATTGCAGGGTTTCCACACTGCAGCGGGCGTTCAATGCCGGAGTCGTGGACACGAACCTGCGATACAACCATCGGTCGGCTTGCAACCTCTCCTGGCTTCCATCGAAGCTATTCTACCGGTACGAGATGGTCAGCCCCCCAAATTCGCCATGGCCAGAGACCTCAAATGCATGGCATCGTTGGCTCCTTCGCTATGCTCCCCAACTTAGGGACCACAGATACCGCATCCTCCTGGAGCTCCAAGGATCCGAAGTCCAACACTTGGCCTCGTCATGCTACAACCTCACTCACGTAGAAAAGGGTTTGTGCCATGGTCCTTGACGCTCTGCAAGATACAACACTGTCTGGCCACGGCGACCAGATCACCATCCTGATCGTCATCATGTACAAAGCCCAAACGTACTTCTACCAGCTGGAACTGGACGCCATGGTTTGTGACGGACGCATGACCACGGCCCAGCGTCGGCAGGTCACCATTCGTACAGCCGACGCAGCTCAAGGCCACGCTGCAGATCTGGTCTTTGTGGACTTCGTGCGGAACAATGGCCCGGGCTTCACCGACGACCGTCGTCGCTTGTGCGTTGCCCTGACGCGCGCCCAATTTGCCGAAGTCGTGGTGATGAGCCGCGGGGTCTTTGTGGACTTCCACCCTCTCACGAAGCCCCTGGAAGCCCACAGGACAGGATTGGGGACTTCTGGGCAAGATCTATCAAAATATCGCGGAGCGGGGAGGTGTTGTGACCACCGCCCGCCCAGCAACACTTAACACTGACACGCCAAAGCCCTGCGCGAACTGTGGTGGGGGTCATGATCATAAAGACTGTGGCAAGCCTCTGAAGTGCGGGGAGTGTGACAAGCTTGGGCCTGGTAGCAACTTCTGCCCTTGGCAGGAGGCTGAGCGGGACAAAGTGTTGAGTCTGCCATACTGAGCATGGGCTGTCATATGCGCCAGGATCGCGGGTTGACGGGGTGGATGGCACTGGCTGACTCCAGAAGGAAAGACAGTCAGTGAATCTGGTAAGTGTGGGCTGGCAATTGGAACAGTAACCAGATTTGGAGGCTGGTAGTTTGGGACATACGGAGTATTTAGAGGAGGTTGAGGGACAGCGGTATGGGGAGGATATAATACCTATTAATAAGTCACTACCTGACCTTACACAAACTGGGACAGCGTTGCGCGAGTTTTCCCTGCTCAGTTTGAGCAAATTCGCGGCTGATGATGATATAAGAACCCCGTGCCGTATTGTGATTTGATCCTCCTTGTGTTAATTAATTGCCTATTCGGTCATTTCTTGTTTTCTATATATATATAATTAAAAAGAAAAAGAGAATTATTTAATGCGAACCGCCAGTAGGAATGCGTGGGTTTTGTCATCAGAGCCTTGTCGTCAAAGCCTCGTTCCCGCCCCCTCCACCACCCCCACAGAGAGGGTTGCAACGCATGAGTGTATTCGAACAATTGGGCAGACCCTCCGCTGACATGTACATAACTCCCAACCGTTAAAGCGTCGTTCGTTCCCGACCCTGGCCTCCCAGCCGTTGGCGGCGGGGGCGTGGTTGGCAGCTGTAGCTGCAGCATCTCGCATGACCGGTTTCATCCATAACCGTCACGCCTCCCTTCTCCACCCCCGCCATGCCACCAAATGTCATCGAGGATGAAGCTTTGGCACCCGATAAGCAAATAAAGGTCCTCCCCATCGCGGCTACTCGTCGACCCCGAAGTCCCTCAGGTATTTAACTGCTCCGAAAACAACCTCTTCCTTGAGTTCTGTGTCTACAAGCGCAACTTCGCTTCTCCGTTCAGTCCACGACAGCTACCACCAACCTCAGCGAGTCACACCATAACTGATGTCTGAACCACCGCCCCACAACCTCACGGCAGTGTGGCGCCCTGAACCAGACGTTCGTGGAACTTTCAGTATCTTATCCTTGTGTATCACAACACTTGTTTTATGCGTCTGGACATCGGTTCATATCAATGTCCCCGAGCTTCAACCAAAGCGTACATGGAGGTGGTGGGATCCGAGGGGCTGGATTTCAATCAACGCCTGGAGGAAGGCTGCTTGGATGTTGTGTGCTATCTTCGCACCCGAACTGGTCAGCAGCTCTGCTTAGACTTTGATAGCCGCTGATTATACTGACATTCTTGTGACCATAGGTGGCATTAAACGCTCTCCGGCAGTGGATAATTGCGAAGCAGATCACTAATACCATCAATGCTATCTTGGACATAGAGTATCCGGACTCTCCAGATACAGATGACACGGCCTCAGTACCACTCCCTCCCCGTTGGACTTTGGAACACGGATTCTACGCTGCAATGGGTGGCTTCGTCTTTGATACACAAGACCTCCCTGAAAGTCGAAAGTTTCTTCCTGGATCTCTGGACAGAGTTGCACTCGAAGCCCACGCGTTACTCGCCCTAGCTATTGCAACACCGGAGCTTCTTCCTCGGATACGTGTGGAAGAAATTCGGGATAAAAGCAAAGCTGATGGTCTCGCGAAAACAATAGCCTGTCTTCAGGCTATCTGGTTTACGGCGCAATGTATCCAGCGAACCATCCAAGGCCTCTCGATAAGCGTATTGGAGTTGAATACGGTATATTGTCTCAGTGCTCAAACTCCACAATGACCTACCGGTAACTGACCTTTCTCCAGCTTGCTCACTGCTTGTTTTGTCTTATCAGTTACGCCCTATGGTGGCGGAAACCTGTTGACGTTGAGGAGCCAACAATCATTCGGGGACAACGCGCCGATGGCCTCTGTGCATTTCTCTGTATGCTCAGCAACCGTGATTGGAAGAGTGAAGCGAAACATTTGATATTTCAAACAGATGGGACAGGTATTGACGAGGATACGACGGACGATGCTGGGTGAGTTCAGGGTCTATTAAACGAATTGTTTGCCCATCAATCACTAATGCCAGAAAGCCACCTGCGACCTGGGCAATCGGTCTACGGCTTCGTGTATCAAAGAAGCCCACCCGAAGAATCCGACGGCGAGACGCCACTGCAATTACTTCTGACCCCGAGAGCTAAACGCCGTTGGAAACTGGCCTCCGAGTTTCTCTTCGATTCTAGGGAGCAAAGAGAACAGAAACCGAAATGGGAGTTCAAGGATCACACGATCCAAATTCATCCGCCCTACGCTTCGATCTTTGGACGGGAACGAATGACGTTATCCCCAGATGAGATGCTTCGAACTCGAGTTCAAAATCGTTCTTGGGATTGGGAAAATCAAGGGAACACGGTAGTCACCTTTCTCGCTGATATGCCCTTTATGGTTAGGAGCTACCATACCGCCCTCTTCCTTCCGAATCTCATGTACTCAGGCATCCACCTGATAGTCTGGAATAACATCCCAATGCCAACCATAACTGGCATCTGGCTTTGGAGAGCGTCAGCTATCATGGTGGCAATTTATGCACCACTAGACTTTCTTTGGAGTCTTTTTTCTTGGATTTTCTTAGCTTTGCCTTTCTTTATCATCAATTGTATCATCAATTGGGATAAAAGATGGGAGATCTTCGAGGACGATATTTTGACGTGGAGAACGATCGGCATGCAGTTGATTCTCCGTTTTCAATCTTTGGTGAGGATCATTATTGTTTTTCTCTGCGTCGCGGCGAGGTTCGTTCTTATCATTGAATCCCTCATTTCCCTTCCGTATTCCCCGGATACGGTGTTCCAACAGCCGTCATGGCTACAATATGTTCCACATATCGGCTAGGAGCCTCTTGCTATCTCTTTTGTTCTGTAAATATACCACAGTTGGAAATTCAGGACGGCAGAAAGCCTAGTCTCAAATCTCACAAGCTTTGCTCGTAATCAGAAGAGGCCTTCCACCTTCAAATAGGCCTTCTCCGCGAGGCAAGGCTTCTACCCTTTTTGTACTATGATTGGGTGACGCAAAATAAGTATTATTT
>NW_027191431.1:416895-525092 GCF_041956435.1 Mycothermus thermophilus
TAATAATAATAAGTATTATTTATGGCACAGTCAGACCCCAGACCTGAACGGTGGCATATGCAAAATGGAGTGAAGGAAGCGACCGAATTGTGAAAGAAACTATCTGAGGCACAGATGGCCCAGAAGCCTTATTATACTATACACAGAAGGATGTTGCCAGGTGGGCCGTCTGGGGGGCCAGAAATGGAGTGTGAAGCTCCCGCCTGCCAACCTGGGTTTCTCTCTCAAGTTGATACGCAGAAGAGGTAGGTACGTCTTTTCATTCCACCATGGGGCTTTGTTACAATTGAAAAGGATGTCCAGTATTTCATGCGGGATAATACACGCACTTCACGCAAGAACACATGCGGGCAACTACGAAACGGAAGGAGGAAGCTGTCGTCGAGGAGGGGAACGGGCGTTGATACCGGAAGGCGTGGTGCTTGTGGGAGGTGGCGTGGGAGGGTGACAGGCTGGTTTCCAGATGGAAGGTTTGTTTTCCTTCCAGGAAGGATGACAAGACTTCCCCCCGCTGTGATTTTCTCTCTCTGCTCCCTACATATCTGGGGCAGCTTTGCGCTGGGTTTCTCTGCTCAGTTCGAGCAAACTCTCGGTTGCCAAACAGGTAGGCGTTTACATTGGATAATAGAAGAGGTATTTACATACCTCTACAGTAGTGCATACCTGGTATGTACCTCAACTCGGTACCTCAGGTGCAAACTTGCCTGAAGCTGCTGCATCAGGCCCGGCAACTGGGCGGTGCCCGCCCCCACGCTCCCAGTCAGTCTGCTCCCTTGGCAGGTACCAGGTAGGCGCCCGAGGTCAGGTATGCCGCGATGCCAAATGAGGGTTCGCTTCGCCGTCTGACAGGCAAAACGGCAAGCCGGACATGGGGTGCCTTGGAGCTGAAACCAGGGGATGTTGGTTGTTGAAGTCCTCCAGACCGCGACCACCTGCTGAACTCCCAATCCTCTCCGTAAGTGCTACACATATCTTACCTACCCCGCCCAGCTGTTCGGTGCTGCTGCTGGGAAGTGAAAAAACTACTCAACCTCAACAGCCCGCACCCAGCCTCTCTGTATTTACGAGCACGACTTCTATTCTGACCCCCAGTCCATGGAGCCTCGCATCAATCTCAGCAAGCCCCACGATAAATGATGTTCGAAACACCGCCCAGCAACCCACCGCCCAGCAACCTCACGGCTGTGTGGCGCCCTGAACCGACCTTCCGTGGAACGTTCAGTATCCCATCCTCCTGCCTTACAACACTTGTTTTATGCGTCTGGACATCTGTTCACATCAACGTTCCTGGCCTGGAACAAAAGCATGAATGGAAATGATGGGATCCGAGGGGCTGGGTCTCGAAAAACACCTGGCGGAAGGCTGGCTGGATGTTGTGTGCGCTCTTTGCACCCGAGTTTGTAGGAAGCATCTTCGCGCAGCACGATCGAGATGTAAACTCTTATGATCTGATTGTTCTCCTTCGTCTAGGTAGCAGTGAACGCCTGGTGGCAGCGGAGGACCGCGAAGAAGATCACTCGGACAATGAATGCCATCTTCGAAATACAGCAATGGGACTCCCAAAATCCACCACCCCGTTGGACCCTGGAGCACGGGTTCTACGCTGCAATGGGTGCTTTTGCGTTTGATACGCAGGATCTGCCCGAACATCAAAAGTTTCTGCCCGAATCCTTGGATCGAATGGCCCTCGGACCTCATGCGTTATACGCCGTGGCTATTGCCGCACCGGAGCTGCTTCCTCGCCTGCGGCCAGAGGAAATTCAAGATAAAAGCAAAGCCAATGGTATTGCCAAAACCATTGCCTGCCTACAAGCCACCTGGTTCACAGCGCAGTGCATTTACTGCCTCGCTCAGGGTTTTGATAGTATCAGTATTTTGGAGCTCAACTCACTCGCACATGCTCTTTTCGCCTTGATCGCTTTCTTCCTGTGGTGGCACAAAACCGTCGATATTGAGGAACCAACAGTTATCCGTGGACCGGGAGCCGATGGACTCTGTGCGCTGCTCTGTATGATCAGTTGCTATGACTGGAAGAAGTATCCAGAAGCAGACTGTCTCATCTTCGACCACGGGAAGATTAATCTTAACCAGGATTCGACAAACGATTTTATGTAAGTCGGTCTTAAGGAGGCAGCTGCAAGCCTTAGAAGCTGACGCCAGGGAGAATAAATGTCGGTGATTCGGTCTACGGCTTCGAACTTTTAGAGATGAAACCCGCAGACGACAAGCCACCTTGGCTCTCATGGGCAACGCAAAAGCATCCACTCCTGGAACCCAACGGGGATCCATCGCGTCCATTATTAAATCTAAGCCCTAAAGATCAACGCCGCTGGCAATTAGCATCACAGTTTCTCTCCGACTCCATCCAACATAAAAGACCATGGGCATGGAATTTCAGGCGTAACACGATGCAAGTCGATTCAGCCTACAAATCAGCCTTAGAGGGTGAGGAAACGTTACTCTCCTCAACCGAAATGCTTCGACCCCGACTTCCAAACCGACCGATACACTTCGACAGTCCGGAGAAGACGATCATGACCTTCATTGGCAATGGCCTCTATCACTATTATGCTGCACTGTTTCCCGCTAGTATCATATACGCAGGCATTCATTTGATAGTTTGGCACAGAATCCCCATGCCAACCATCACTGGAATCTGGTTTTGGAGAGCGTCCGCAATCATGGTGGCGATCTTTATTCCTCTCGACGTTCTCGATATCTTGTTGAATTTCGTTATGTTCAAAATGGTTTCTGACGATTACGGCGAGGGGGGACTAGGGGAACACATCGTCTTAACATGTTACTTGCTTGTGAAGTCACTGCTTCTCCTCCTCTATGCCGCAGCAAGATCAATTCTTATTATCGAATCACTCATTTGCTTACCATACTCCCCAGAGTCTGTGTTCCAACAGCCTGTATGGATACCTTATTTCCCACATATCACCTAGTTTTCTTTTCTTTTATTCCTTGGCATTGTCGTTTTTCCTTTTTCCCTTCTTCCCTTTTTCCTTTTCCCCCTTTTCCGCTTTTTCTTTTTCATTTTTTGTTCATTTTTTTATTTTTTTATTTTCATTTTTTATTGTCTTTCTTTGTTTTCTCTTTTTTTTTCTCGTTTTTTGTTCCTTTTTATATTTTTTCTTCATGTCCAAGCTGTCAAGTAATACTTATAATGGTTGTTATTAGATGATGCATTCAACAACATCGAGATTGGCTCTTTGAGTTTGAGATGGTCCAGGATGATACCCAGTTGCCTGAATTGATACAGAATCTCCATGAAAATTTTCTGCAAGCCGAAACATCTTAGAGGTGCCATTATTCCCTGGAAAAAGATTGATCATAAAGAACAGTTCTTGGTGTCACTCCACTCGGCTCAGGCCCATCCCTTCGCCCTCACCAATAACCCTCTCCCTGACTAAACGATCCGTTAGCAAACCACGTCCCAGCCTCCGTATACCCCAACGCCTTGCCGCTCTCCGTCACAAATCCAAACCGGAAGTACTCGTCCAGATGAACCTCCTCTCCCGGGGGCCCTCTCTTGTACCGGAACACCTGCTCCTCAAGCGGCTGGTCCGAGAACCACCCGCGGAACCTCTCCACGTCATTAACAAGCACACTGATACCAGCAATCTTCTCCTTCCTCCTACCCCCATGATGGACGTGCTCACCAGATGGAACAT
Source organism: Mycothermus thermophilus (assembly GCF_041956435.1). Taxonomy (NCBI): domain Eukaryota; kingdom Fungi; phylum Ascomycota; class Sordariomycetes; order Sordariales; family Chaetomiaceae; genus Mycothermus; species Mycothermus thermophilus. The sequence continues at coordinate 420,573 of NW_027191431.1, forward strand.
CCACTTCCACCTCTATGTTCGGATCCTCCAAAGCACGCCAGCCGAGCCACAACCGCAGGCCACCCTCCAAGTACGTGGCCGGGTCTTCTGTCCAGGTTCCATTGGACAGGCGCTCGATCAGCGGCGGGACGAGGTCGGGCAAGGGAATCTTTGAGCCTGTTGCTGTTTTCTCCTCGCCGTAGGAACCCTCCCCGTAGGAATCCTCCCCATGCGAGTCATGCTCAGGCGTCCCCATAACCTTGGCTCCCGACCAAGTAATGGGCACCAGCACCTTTCCAGTCCCAAACCCCCTGCTGGCAGCGCCGTGGACAAACACGCCCGTCAACAAACCCTGCAAGACCATCGACGGGGCCGTACGCGCAGCCGAAGCGGGGAGTAGTAATGCCGAAAGCGCGTGGTGCGCCGGACGGAGGTGGAAGCTGGCCAGGATCGCAAGTACAACGAGGAACCCTGCGTACAGAGTGAGGTATGCCGGCAGGCGGGATTCGAGGTAGAACGTGCGCGTTTGCAAGACAATGATGACAATGAACACCAAGACGGACAGGCCGGCGATGATAGGGGCGGGGACGCGATAGGCCGGAGAGTCGTTGGCGAGGAAGTACGGCGCGACCTCGATGGAGAGCGCGCCGAGCCAGGCGGGGAAGAGCCAGAGCATGAGCTTGGTGAGGTTCGTCGTCGCAGGGCGGGCGTCGGCGCCAGAGGCTGAAGCCGGCGAGGCCAGGGTGCGGCGGACGCAGGTACGGTAGATCAAAAACACCACAACAAGCGCCGGGATGAGGCGTTCGAGGTATGGATCGAGCGGTGCCCCAGGGAACGGGTCATCGAGCAGCGCGACCTGGGCAAACAGTCCAACGAAAACCGTGAAAAAGAACACCGTCGCGGAGGTGGTGAACAGCGCCAGGAGCATCGACAAGAACACCGTCGCCGGGATGGACATCCACCTCACATCAACACACCTCAACCCCGAATCCACCTTCTCCACGGTAAACGACAGCGGAAACCTCGATCCAAACCCCATCGAATCCACCCCGTTACTCGACGACCCAAAGAACTGGTAATACTCCCCGACCAACTTGACCACACCACACGCGGACCCAAACCTCCCCGCCTCATCATCAATCACTCCCGCATGGATCGCCGCGCGGCAGATGCTCGAATCGCCCCGGAACGGCGACCCCGAACCACCGCCGACCACCGGCGGCGGCACCCCCTCCTCCACATCCACCTTGCCCACAAAATGATTCCGATGCGTCACCCTCATGGCATTACACCCCCTGGGACACCTGAACGCAAACGTCGCGTTCGCAAACGGGCGACACTCCGCCCCGTCCAGGCCACACTCGTTCCCGGGGCGCCAGAGGCTCTCGTCACACGCCAGCTGGCGCACCTGCACCTCCACGCCCCCAACTTTCGTTGTGGCAGGGCACTTGCTGGCCAGCCCCGGCCCGACGATCGCCACCGTCCACGCGGCGAGGAAGAGCACAAACAGCACCGCGCGATGCCACGACCTGGGCAGGACTGTGTGCAGCGCGCGCACGGGCAGTTCCTGCGCCGCCGGGAGGCAGGGACGGAGGGATTGGATGCGCGGCGGGTCCGGGCCGTAAAGCCATGCCAGCCAGCGCGGGGCACGGCGGCGGGAGAAGAGGGAGTGAGAGGAAGAAGGAGATTGGCGGTGGTGGGCTGGGGCGGAGGAGGGTGGATGACCATGTCGGCCGGCAGCAGCAGCGCCGGGGGACACGAGCTCGAATTGCTCGTAGTCTTCGTTGTTTAAGAGCTGGGCTTCCTCGTCGACTTCCTCCGCCCGGCGGGCCTCCTCGACGTCATCCTCGCGGTCCTCGCGGTCCTCGCGATTTGCGAGGGAGGTGTAGGCTGCCTTGTCGCGTACGGTCATTGTGCTGGTGACACAGGGTTCATTCCGTGGTCAATGGCCCGACCTATGTGTGTGAGGTTCGGGCTGAGGCGAGATGGCTCCGGCGAGGTGAGGGCACCTCTCAACTCATGCATGAAAAACGAGAGAAAAGGATAAGAGATAATAAACGAGCGATATGAAAGAACGTCCGACGAAAAATAAACAAGAAATCAAGACAACTTCACTCACGAAGACCAAAAGTCGGGCATTTCATAAGAAAAACAAGTGTCAAGCTCAGGGGTTCAGCTGAAGAGTCCAGATCAGGCCATGGCGTTCTGCTTTCGGGGGGGTGGGGCCAATCATTCAGCTTCGCGACTGGCATCATTGGGCCTTGGCCCCGATGATGACCTCACACACACAGCCGGCGGATGCATTTAGTAAATAGTCGACCAGCGTCATCTCATCAATTACATATGCACATAAGTAGAGAGAGAGGTATCATCATCTATCATACACCCGTCCGTCCATCCATCGGTCATCATAAATACATCTAAGCATCGACAAACGCCTTGACGTTCTTGAGCCAGTTGAGGTACTCCTTCTGCTCCTTGTAGTCGATAAAATCCGTCACAAACACCGCGAGAGCCGAGTTGATGCCGCGCTCCTCAAGGTAGCGCTCCAGCAGGATCTGCAGGTCCTCGTCCAGGCTGCCAAACATGGGACCCGAGTAGGCGTTCACACCCTTGTGGACGGCCTCGGGATCGGCGTTGAGCGCAATCTTGGGGTCGTTGTAGTAGAAGACGTTCTCGACGACGACGGTGCCGTCCTGGGCCACGGCCTCGACGTTAAGGGCGCCCTTGTTGGGCTTCTCAATGACGATGTTCAGGCGTACAGGGACGGTGCCGCTCGGCTCGTCCTCATCGAGCTCGAATTCCTCGGCCTCGGACTCAAGCTCGGCGTTGCCGCGCTTCTGTTGTTGCAGCGACTGCTGTTGCTGGCTGCTGCCTTGGTACTCGTCCAGCTCGTCACCGAATGCGCCGTCCTCCTCGGGACTAAAGTCGGGCTCGTAGTTCTGCAGATCGCTGATGGAGAAGGTGACGGTGATCCTGGGAGGAGTTAGCAGGCAGTCTGCAAAAAGCCAGAGCCACAGAGACACTCACTTCTCATTGCCATAGGTGCGGGTCAAAGTCACCACCTCTTGGCCCCGCACATCCTCGACCTTCCAGAGGCCGTTCTCAAGGAAGTCCTTGACGCTGGCAGGCTGCGGCAGGTCGGCCTGGACATCCTTCTCGAACTTGATCTCGCTGGCGAGCTTGGCCGAAACCTCCTCATCAACCTCGCTCTTGGCGCTGTTCTGGCGGAGGAGTGATGTCGAGAAAGCCGCGACGGGCTGGGCGCGGAGGAGTGAGGGGCGGGCAGCGGCAAGGCCGGTCCTAGCGAAGCGGGGGAGGGGAGTGGCCGACACACGACCCAGGGCGCGGGGTGCGGCGCGCGCGACGGTGCGGAGGGACATCATTTTGGGAGAATTGGTGGGAAAAGGAAAGTTTGGAGGATGGAAGATGGAGGACGTGGTTTGTAAGTTGGGAGCAGCTAGCACCTCACAATCGGCATTGAACTTTTGCACTGGAGCTCCAAGAGAGCAACGAAAAAAATCAGACTAGCGATAAACGATAAGGATGCCAAGCCGGCAGCATCCACTTTTCTCAACTCCCGAAGATCCACAGCTGTGGAAGCCCAGAGATCTCGCTCCTTGGCATCAGATGCACTCAAGTGAAAGTTCATTCCTCTCAGTTTTCCCATGTTTCATGTGCTCAACACCAAGGCCTCCCTTTCTGTGTTTTGGTCTTTATCGTGTCATCATTTCATCAGTCATAAGTCGTCATGTCGTCAGTCATAGCATCATCAGACAAATATACCGTGCCTCCCGAAACTCGTGACTTTTGTCCATGTTGTTACCAAGTCCAGCTCAGCGGCGGATGCATGTCCCCTTTCAAGTCCACCTCACACCAACTCTCATTGAGCCAGCATCCCATCGAAGTCTGCCTTTGGCTTTCATGCCCAGGATTGTCAGCGTACATAGCCATAACAAACAAGAGACATCCCCAAAATTAGTAACCTACCAAACCTCCTCTCCCACCCTTCAATTCTCTCCCTCGCTCGGTCTCGACAGGCCCAGCACTCTCTGGCCGTTGCCTCGCGCTGGTCTCGAGCGCCTTCAAGGCAGCTTCCGAACAATCCGTTGCCAATCCCACCACCACTGCTTTTACCTCCTCCACCCGTGTTGCTTCCGGAACAAGTGTATCCCTGTGCCGCGGCACAGGGCTGCTCCGAGATGAGGACCGTCTCTTCGTGCGAGCAGCGGCCGCAGACGCGGACGTGGGTTGTATAGGTGCACATGATGTGAATATGTTGCTTAAATTGAGAGGCGTATGGTTGTTCGAATCCCTTGGACTGGGTGATGGACAAGTGGAGGGTGAGCGGATGTTAACTTCTCAAGCCAGCCGGAATCGAATAAGACTTGCGATATGAGAGGAGGAGGGACCGAGAAGGCGAGGGCCTGACGGACGTGGAGATGGGCTGGCATCTGAAAGCTTCTCGACTTGATCTAGATCTGTACGTGCAGCCGACGGGAGAACTCGAAGCTCGATCCGACCCGCTGGCATTCACATGGCAGTCCATTCTGTAGTCCTTGAGTCATCCAAAGGCATCGCCATCGAACTGTGGAACCACTCCGTCCCGCGGATCTAGGGGTAGCACGGCGGCAGGCCACACATCGTAGGACCATCATCAGCAACCAGTGTACTGGCGGCCTAGTTGCGGTCCACATCGAGGCGTCGTCAAATACCGTGGCAAGAAACCATGGGACAAGGGTCCCACGGCGTATGTACCCGAGGCATGCACAGAATCAGATAGCACAACAAGAGGAGACAGGAACAACACATGGTCGCGCAACTGCGGCATATCACAGCTGCATGCCGGAACCCTACAAGGCTCAATTGAAACAACACCTTCTACTGAAGAACGACCGGGTTCCGTCCCGGCCTCGGCTGCCGTCATCGATGAAACTCATCCTCCGACCCTGCAGTCTTAGACATGTCGACCCGGAACCCCGAACCGCGGCTGACATCCGGATACCTGCCGCCCCCGGCGGCCAATAGGATCCCACACTCCCGGTTCCGCCTAGTTTGTCACGGCACTGGCGGCTTTTCGGCACGGGAACGTGGTCGCACGACAGCGCATTGACAGCCATTCGCAGGACTCGGCGCACGTTTTGTCCGGGGCCTCGTGGTTGTGAGGAGAGCCGGCAGCGGGACGGGGACCTGCATGTCTCCCCCCGCGCCAGCGTCTCGGAGCTGCAGGTGCAGCCGAAGAAAGCCTCGGGGTATGCCGGACATTTCGGGCATCTAACTGGCTCGTCTGACGCCAGGCTCCGATATGCAGCCTCGGTGGACGGCCGCCCGCAGGCCGAAGGACGCGCTGGCGAGAGGAGAAGCCGCCAACCAGGCGGCACCGCCTACACCGCCTGCGACACCGCATGAGGATCGTACGGCGACAAAATCGAGACCTCGTTCGCTCATATCTCCCCGACGCTGGCGCACTTTTGATCCTTAGAGTCTCAGATGGCGTGCTTCTGGGCGACATCCGACGTGCAGAACACGCTGAGGCAGCAGTGCGGAGATGGCGGGGTGGAAAGACAATGAAATGCTGCGAGACCATCTGCTGGTTGGAACAGGCCAGCAAGTCAGAGGCCTTGAGGCGGGAAAGCTGATGGCTTCACGCCACCGGTGGACGTGATCTTGACCCATTTGACGTTGGTCAGGTAGGACCAATTGCCTTCGAACCGACTCAAGAGCTGGACATTCGTCTCGTCGGTGAGATCCGGAAGGTCTGGAATGTTTAGCAAGAGGCGTTATGTAGGCGGACGGGGATGACTTACAGAATCCGTCCCGATACTCTTTCTCGAGAGCCTCGATTTTCATGCGCAGCAGATCCTCCTTGGTGCTGGGAGGCCTCCCCGGACGGCGAGCCTTCTTGGCTTCTTCGTACTCTTCATCGTATTGATGGACAAACCTAACCTTGTTAACGGAGGTGTGTACTGGAGGGCGCAGGAACACTCACTCGTTGATCTTGGCCTGGACGGCCTCAAGGTCTAGGGGCTTGCCTTGATTTTGCTCGACAACCTCCTTGAAAAAGGAAGCACGAGCAACTAGGCATGGACGTCAGGATACTTAGATAGATAGCAATAAGCCAGGCGGGACACACATACGAAGCGGCTTCTCTTGCTTGCGTCTTGCCTGGGCCAGTTTCTCAAGACGTTCGTCTCGGACCTGGGCTCGATGAAGACGCCTCGAGTCTCGACTCTTGCCGTGTAGAGCCTGGATCTGCCCGTTCTTCTTACGGGCAATCTCCTTGCGGGTTTTCTCGAATGTCCTAGCCATTTGGAATGCGTTGCCTGAGGTTGGTTGGAAAGATGTGAATGAGACGGCGATGTGTGAGTTGGACCTTGGCGGACGGGAATTTTTGATGGGGCCAGTGTGATAAGGTGTGGTGGGGCCGGGCGATAAGATGGACGCCAAGCAACTCGAAGATCTGCGTCACATGCGGAATGTCAGACTTCGGATGGAGAGGTAGACGGAGGAGGACTCTTAAGGTTTAGGTTGGCTATCGAGGTGCTCATACAATATGTCCCCCACTTGGTTTGCTCATGCGCTCAATGAAATGAAGAAATCCAAATGGAAATCGCTAGTCCATCTCATGTTCTGACGGCCGGTGGTTGGCCAACGCCCGCTTGAACCCTAACCCCACGGTGTGGGTCTGGGCCGGGGCCGCGGCGGTCGCGGGGGAAACGGTGACCTAGACGCGGCGCGCTTTCTCATCCAAAATTTGGCAACTCACCGCGCCGCGCCTGCACCCCAGATCGAACTAACCGGCGAATTGGCACCCACACCCACTCCTGCCTACCGCACTCCACCTTCCCATCTCTTCGGCAACGGCGACTTTCTTTCCCTCCACCATCACCATCCTTCATCCTTCGCAGTCTGCATCGCGCAAGGCAGAGCGGCCAAAGTCAACATCTCGGTCACGCTCAACGCGTCTCCGGCCCGTCTGTACCTTGGCTTCCCTCCGCTTCATTGTCCCCACGAGACTGCAAGTGATTTCTTCACCGACCCATGGCCGTCTTTTATTAGTCGCCCTCTCTCCCCTTTTGTCGATCCTCCGACGAACCACTATACTATCATCAACTCCTGGGGCTCGTCAGGATGGGCATTTCAGGTGAGCCAACTCCCACCCAATGAGTATTTCCATCCCTGTACCTACTGACTTTCCCAGGCCTCCTCCCCCTTCTCAAATCCATCCAGCGCCCCACGGAACTCAAGAAATTTGCCGGTGAGACCTTGGGAGTCGACGGCTATGGCTGGCTTCATCGCGGCGCAGTAGCCTGCGCCATCGAGCTGGCCCAAGGCAAGCCGACCCGCAAGTGAGTCGCCTCGTTTCGCCCGCTTGCACCCCGAATGCTAACGTCCCAACAGGTATGTCGACTTCGCGATGCTCCGTGTCCGTATGTTCAAGCACTTTGGTGTCACTCCATACATTGTGTTCGACGGCGACTTTCTCCCGAGCAAGGCCAAAACCGAAGAATCCCGCGCCAAGCGCCGTGAGGAAAGCAGGAAGCTCGGGCTCGAGTTGCTTCGTGCGGGCAAGCCGTCTCAGGCCCATCTGGAGCTTCAGAAGGCTATCGACATCACCCCAGAGATGACCCGCCACCTGATCGAAGAGCTCAAGAAAGCCGATGTTCCGTATGTTGTTGCCCCATACGAGGCCGACGCCCAGCTGGTGTATCTCGAGCGCCAGGGCCTCATCAGCGGTATCGTCTCGGAGGACTCTGATCTGCTGGTTTTCGGCGCCAAGCGTCTCCTCACCAAACTGGACAAGTATGGCCAGTGTGTCGAAATTAATCGTCGGGATTTCTGCGCCGTCCGGGAGGTGTCTTTGACTGGTTGGACCGACCGGGAGTTCCGCCATATGGCCATCCTCAGCGGCTGCGATTACCTGGACAGTGTTAACAACATCGGTCTCAAGACTGCGTACCGTCTGATCCGGAAGCACAAGACACCCGAGCGCATCATAAAGATGCTTCGCTTCGAAGGGAAGCATCAGATCCCGGACACATACCTGGATGATTTCCGTCGCGCCGAGCTGACCTTCTTGCACCAACGCGTGTACTGCCCCAAGAAACGCGACATTGTTTTCCTGACCGAGGTGGATCCCTCCATGAACCCGGATGACATGCCGTTTATCGGCGCCCCGGTCGACACTGAGTTGGCACGCGCCATCGCCGTTGGTGACGTTAACCCCATCACCAAGGAGCGCATCACGGTTCCGGTTCCGAGGTCGCCTGGAAAGCGGAGGATCAGCCAGGCACTGGCTCCGCCCGCACCCCCGAGGACCCTGGGCAAACCCATCGATCAGTACTTCAAGGACAAGGGCCACCGCCGTATCCCCTTGGGCGAGATGGATCCTAATTGTTTCAACGTTGAGCCCGATCGCAACGCCAATCCCGAGGCGCCGCCCCGACCGATCGTGTTCCCACTTCCGAGGCCCTATGTGGAGGGCGCCGAGGATGCCCTGGAGACTCCGATTCGGCCGTACACCAGCAATGCGCAGGCCCACCGCCGTCGCAGCGAGCCCTTTTCCAAGCTTCTCGGCGTCAACTTCAATGAGTACTCGGGCAACCGGCGCCACACGACTGGCCCGGTGTTTGAAGTGTACCAAGACCCAAACCCTGCGGCTAGACCGCCCAAGAAGGCGCGTCTTTGCGACGATCCCCCGATGGACGATTCCACTGTAACCCCCGAAAAGAGCAAGTTCTTCTCCGAGAAACCAAAGCCCAAGCCCAGGAAGAGCCTGGACGAGTTCATGTTGTCAGATGATTCGATTGAAGAGGCGTTCAGCAATCTTCCAGACTCAACATTCGTGGTCGATTCCGTTACGTCGAGCGCGTCCGTTTCCCAGGAGACTGTTTCATCGACGGAGGCAACCTCGTCGTCATTGGCCAGCCGCGATGAGGTTGAAGTTCCTGCGTCATCTCCCCTGAGGGCTGGACAGACGGAGCCTGTTGCTCCCAAGGAGGAGAAATCAGCTTCGAAGACGCCGCTTGGCGAGTTGCTCAAGGACTTCTCGTACGGCTCGACAAAACCCCGGGTTCGCATGGTTCATGGCCTTCCCACGCCGGCTTCGAGCGTGCCGGCGACGACTCCTAAGGGTCGCTCGCCGGTTGGCATGCCAACTCCGATGATGACGCCCCTGCAGCGCATCGGTGCTCGCGCAATGCGCCGTGAGCCCACCAAGTCGGCTCGTTCATCGCTCAAGGGTCTCCCCTCATTGCCGGTGAACCCTGCATTCGTGCCGTTGCCGAAGGTCGATGCTGAGGAGGTCGAGGCACTCAACCAGCCCCTTGGTAGTGAGGATCAGCTCATTCCGGACAGCGATGCCGAAAACGACGATACTGAGACGACCGCTCCGAACCCGGTTCGTCGGCTGGATCTGTCCAAGTTTCGATATCATTGATTCTCTCATGGTGCAAGATTGCGGATTGGTGTGGGCTGGATCCATAGGGATGATTGTGGACAGCGCATAGCGGCGGCGTTTGGCTGGATGGTCTGGTAGCTTGCCCGGAATGGTAGATTGATTGGTAGGTTGGTTGGGTCGGTAATAGGCGAGAATGGCGTTAAGGATCTGGTTCTTTCGGCGCAGCTGGGATTGAGAGCAGCTGAATAATCATATTAGATGTCCTTCTGAGTTATGTGTCATTCTTGGGTGAGATATCTTTTTCCGGGATCATGGCAAGTGTCATGAGGTTGGGTGAGAAGGAGTTCAGAGCTGGGCACATCTTTATCCTTGATAGCAAAGGCCCGGACCGGCGAGGCGGTTGATCAACAATAGAGATCCCGTGACTTTATGGAGACACCGTCAATTATCGTCTTCTATATGACATGATATTGTGTGCTGTTTTATCTGATCGATCGTGATGATGTCCAAAGCCCCTCGCCGGGTGTGCTGGTCTTATCGCCGGATTCACCGCCCGGCAGAATGCTTATCGGCCACAGTGGGGCGTCGCAGGCTCCACATCTTGGCTCTGGATGGTCCAAAATTTCCATCTTGAATTTCATCGCGACAACCGCCCGCCTCGCCAATTTTCTCCCCGCGACGACCGCGACGACAGCTCGCGATCTTTCCAACATCACATATCACCTCAGAACCCAGTTTTGTGTGGGTTTGGTGAAGATGGCTGATACCGATACAAGTTTGCAGGTAAGTTATGTTTGATCGCAATCTGAAACTTTGGGCATCGTGATGCAGTTTAGCTAACTGGATGCTTGCCTAGGATCGCCTGCGCGAGCACGCAAAGGCCTTTGACGGCCTTCTCTCCTTGATTCCAGCAAAAATGTACTACGGGGAGGACACAAGCGTATGTTAAGCTTTGGTTTCTCCCTGCACCATCCTTCTCCGAAATCCTCTTCGACCCCAAAATCCTCTGACACATGGCTGCGTCCCAACAGGACCAATGGAAGAAGAAAAAACAGACCAAAGACCAGGCCAAGGCCGCAAAGAAGGGGAGGCTCGACCCGGACAGCGAGCTGAACCGTAGCGCCAAGGATGTGTTGGACGAGCGCGCCCGCAACAAGCGCAAACTTCAGGACTTGGAGGACGGCGACGACAGTCAAGCCGGCTCAGACAGCGATGATGATGACGACATTGAGATCCCGGGAATCGTCAAGGAGAAGCCGCTTGAAGGCATGAAGAAGAGGCCTAAGCTGGACGAGGACGCCGAGGAGACGCCCAAGCCGCAGAAGTCTCAGAAGGATGCCGAGGAGAAGCCGACCGATGAAGCGACGAGCAAGCGGATGAAGGCCAAGGAAGAGAAGAAGCTCGCCAAGAAACAGAAGAAAGAGGAGGCTAAGAAGAAGAAGACCGAGAAGAAGGCCGAGGCAAAAAAGGCAAAGGAGGAGGCCGTGAAAGGTGGAAAAGAAGAGGCAAAGGCGAAGAAGGATGAGGCTAAGGATGAGGACGACGAGGATGATGATCAGTCAGCCGACGAGCAGGCTGAGTCTGACCAGCATGACGAGGACCACGCTGCCGACGACATGGCTCTCATCGATGTCTCCGGACTCGCCAACGACGACTCAGACTCCTCCAAGGAATCCGCACCTCATTCTCCCGTCTTCGATACCGCCAAGACCGGCTCGGCCGAACCAGCCAGCACTACCACCTCAATATCCTCCGCCGTCCCTCCCTCTGAAAAGCCCAAGATCAAAATCCCCGCCGATACGACCGCGCTTCGGGCGCGGCTCGAAGCCAAGCTCGCCGCCCTCCGCGCCGCCCGCAAGGCTGATGATCTAGAAGGCAAACCTATCCGGACTCGGCAGGAGCTCATCGAAGCGCGGCGCGCTAAGCAAGCCCAGCGCAAGGCTCACAAGCAAGAGATGCGGCGCAAGGCCAAGGAGGAGGAGGAGCGCAAGCGCGAGGAAGCGCTCGCCAGCGCGCGCAACTCTCCCGGTCTCAGCCCGCTCCTCAAAGACGGCGCCGGCGCCGACGACGACCCGGGCACCACCAACTTCGCCTTCGGCCGCCTCACCTTCTCCGACGGCACCCAGCTGTCCCAAGACCTCAGCTACGAAAAGTCCGCGGCCAGCCAGGCCAAGAAAAAAGGCCCTTCGGACCCCAAATCCGCGCTTGCCAAGCTCGAGGCTCAAAAGAAGCGCCTCGCGGCCATGGACGAGGAGAAACGCAAGGAAGTCCTGGAAAAAGAAGCCTGGCTGGCCGCCCGCCGCCGCGCCGAGGGCATCAAGGTGCACGACAACGAGTCCCTCCTCAAGAAGGCGCTCAAGCGCAAGGAGAAGGCCAAGAAGAAGAGCGAGCGCGAGTGGAAGGAGCGCGAGGAGGGCGTGAAGAAGGCGATGCAGGAGAGGCAGCGCAAGAGGGAGGAGAACTTGCGCAAGCGCCGCGAGGAGAAGCTCGCGCATCGCGCGGGCAAGAAGAAGAATAAGGGCGTGCAGACGAAGAAGAAGAATCGGCCTGGGTTCGAGGGCGGGTTTGGTGGGGGCAGGAAGTGAACTTGGTTCAAACCAGCCAAGCCGAAGGGGGCGGAGTGGTGGTTAGCGGGCTGGAGGTTATCTGGGATGAGAGTCGGGCGTTGGGGCGTTATCAGTCAAGTACATCACTTACTGGATGCATTACGGCGCGGAATGTTTGTGAACAAATGTCTTGTTCATGGCGGCAAATTGCCTCGAGCCATAGTCAGCAGGAGTTAGCGGGACAGGAAAAACATCAGGGATTCTGAGAGAGATGCGTTTGTATCATGGAGCATGAGCCCGTGATGATGTCTGTCTGCCATGACATTCTCCATGGTTTCGCCCTGTGGAACTCGTCAACGCCGTGTATTTCACCCTGCCTCCCCTGCCCTGCGTCGGACACAAACAAGTCGATGTGTTATTCAGTTGTTCCTCGTGCCAATTTATCGTTCATTGTCTTAAACTTTTTCTTGGAGACTGCCTCTCGAGAACGCCCGTTGAATAATAACAAAAACAACACTATTAGAAATAAAAAGAAGGAAACAACAAGAAAAAAACATAAATCTCTGTAGTATCTGACTGGTATCCGACTCAGAACACCGGGAAGAAAAAAAACCATATAAGCTCAAGCAACCAAAGGCCAGAAGCCCGCCCATCCGTCCACCCACCCACCCATCCATCCATCCATCCATCCATCCGTCCGTCCGGCCATTCATCCATCCCATCATTTGCGTTATATCCATGGGACGACGAAAGCATCAACGCACAACAAAAAACTTGACAAACGACGACGTTGACCTGCCTTCTCCCCCATATCATCAGGAATTCACGAGCTACCTCCCCAAAACCCGATGCTCCGCCTTTTTGTCTCACCATGCCTCCAGGTGTTTTCGTGTAACCATAAAACCTGGCACCCACCCATGTATCCGAGTCCCTAAAGATCTAGCTAGTACCCGAAAATATTAAAAGAGAGATCCATTGGACTAGCCCGCTGGGTCTGACCAACCAGTGGATAATTGAAGAGCAATTTCCTGCCATGCTTTGTCCATCCATCCTCCACCAAGCAACAAAGTGTCGTGTCTCTGGCTTTCCCAAATTGTGCCGCCAGTTGCATGAACTGCCCAGCTCGGATATTGGTTCGGTGACCTTGAAGGGAAAGACGGTGTAGCACCGTGCGGAATCAGGACATTCCAACAGCGAATATCCTGCCACACGTCTGTGTATGGGGTATGGTAAGGTCAAGTGGATGGGTGGACCAGTCGGCGAGCGCATGACGCGTTGTGATAAATAGTCACTCGACCTAGGGCACAGGATTCGAACGAGGTAGGTGGGGTGGGTATGGGAAGCGTTCCGGCGGCGGTCGTAGCGCTAGCGCTGCTTACAACAGCGAGTCGAGACGAGTGAAGACGCAAAGGCACGCGGCGACGACCTCGAGCTGGAGTTCCTTTTCAGGAGCCCGATTGACCTCCTGCTCAATCGTCAGTAAACCACTCCACTCCAAAGACAAACTTTCTTGACATACCTCAGCGATAACCTGCGGCAAGTTCTCTCCAATCTCGTTGTTCACCGCCTTACGACCGAACGGCCACTGGCTGTAATCCGCCAGCAGCTCATCAGTCTGGTTAAACGCCTTCTCGCGAGCCTCGTGCCCGAGAGTGGACAAGGCGTTCTCCAGCACGTTGGCGGCGTAGGCGGCGCAGACCATGGCAACGGTGCGGAGGTAGCGGAACTCGAGGTTCTCGGGGAGCCACTGGGAGCTGGGGAGGACGACGGTGCGCTGGGTGAGCACGTTGCGGACGCGGCGGCGGATTTCTTCCTTAGCGCCTGTGTCGACCACGGGGTGTGTCGCCATGTCGAAGAGCAAGAAGTTGCGCTTCTCGGTCCGCAGGATGCCCTTGTCCACGAGACCCTTGGCCAGGCGCTCGCGGACTTGCTTGAGCTGGTAGCCGATCTTCATGAGGTTCCACGTCTCACCTGTTGTCCGTTAGCATCCCGCCGAGTTCTTGGTCGGAGGTGTTGGTGCTTGTCGTCGAGGGAGGCATACCGCTCATCAGGTCAATCCAGCTAGCAACGCTCATCTTTTCGCTTGTCTTCATCATCTTCAGGGCCTCGTCAAGGAGCACCTCGCCGGTCAGGGTATCGTCGATGACCTCGAGGATACGGTCGGGCAGGGGGAAGCTCCGCCGCGAGGGAGTCTTTTGCATGGCAATGCGACCACGGAAAGCCAGCTCGAGCACGATGCAGCCGCGCAACGCGTAGGATATGTTGTCATTCCAGAAGGACAGGTAACCCTATTGCGCAACCCGGGATGTCAGCCTAAGCCCGACGAGCGCCTCACAGACAAAGCGGAAAACAAGAGGCCACAAACCTGCTTATCCTTCAGCCCCAACAACAACACCTCCTCCATGAGCGTCAGCTTGGGCTGCTTGCTGCGCTCGGCGCTCTCGCTGATGTCACGCGGGTCGTAGGCGATGCGGTGGCCATTCTCGCCGCTCTCGTAGCTGGTCTCGGGCCCGCTCAGGTCGCGGGCGCCGGCGGCGAAGGAATTGGAGGTCCGGCCGGTTTCGCTGTCACCACCGCCGCCTCCGGCACCCCTTCGCCGCGTCAGACCCGAGGTAGTTGCCATCTTTGAATCGGGGGGGGATAAGTCGGTGGGTCGGGTGTATTCGGAGATCGTGGTGCTTATGCTCCTTTGTGGTCTCGGGTCCTCGTATTCCCACTCGGCCTGGTCGTTGAGGGGTTGATGGAGAATATGTGACCTGGACCCGACGGTGGGGATAATGGCGGTCTTAGAAGTGTTGAGAGACTTGCTTCAACCTACCCCTTTCTTTCTGGCGGTTGGGAGGCGGGCGGGAACTGATGGTTGTCAAAGAAGGGACGTTGTGCAGGACGAGTTTCTGGATTCTTGGCTGCGTTGTCCAGCCTGGTTCCAACTTCGTTAAGGGGCGCAGATGCTTGGCGTTACCAGGGTGTTGGGCAGGGGTGTGGTCAGAAGAAAAGAAGGAAAAAGGTTGTCTGGAGTGTCTCAATTGCTGATGAAGAGGTGAGAGATTCTGAGATGTCGGTTGATGGAGAAGCGCTGACAATTTCTTGCCAAAGGCTTTGGCACTTTTGGAAATCTGTTTTGTCAGGTTCCCCTTGTTCCAAGGTTTGCTTGTGCAAGCAACATCTGGCAGGCGCATTTCAAAGTCATCAACCACTTTCAGCGATAAGGATTGATAAGCGGCGGCGTTGCGCGGCTGTGAAGTGGAGACATCTGGCTGCCTGGGCACCCGGTGAGGCTTTGCTGAGGCTTGAATACAAAACCCGATTTTTATTTTATTTTATTTTTCAAAAGAAAATGGAGGCAGGAAGAAAAAAGATGAACATCTCGCACTTCATTGCTGATGTCATTGCCGATGTTCTCATGCGATGACAGTGTTCTATTAAGCATCCGATGACCATACCCAAGCCTCCTCCTCTATATACTCTGTGCCCAGACTACCCGTCCTATACCTACCATGCACCCAAGCCATGCCCGGCAAAGCCTTTGTCCGCTTCCCAACCTCGCAAGCAAAGACCGCAGGGATAAACCCGATATTCCTGATGATGCGCCATAGTCCTCCTCTATCCGTCCAACAATCTAGGACCCCACCTCTACAAAATCCCCTCCATACTCCAATCCCCCTTCTGCGCCCTCCTCAACACCTCCCTTCCCTTCTCCGTCAGGGACGGCTTGCCCGCCTTGTCTGTCGCCTGCTCAAAAAAGACGGGCTTCCACGTCTCGCCCTTGCGCTCACGTTCGCGCGCCTTCTCCCGCTGAGCCTCCTCAAGCTCGTGCTTGAACGCCGTGGCTTTCGAATACTCCTTGGCCAGGATCGCCTGGGTCACGTTGTCCCACAGCTTCAGCGATTCGTTCGGGAGCTGCTTGTCAGCTGGAGGGAGAACTTTAGGGGCGACCTCCAGCGGCGCGATGTCGATGATGGTGATTTGTTCCTCGGGAGGATGGGAGTTCTGGAAACCGTTAGTACTAGAGGAGCAGCACTTGGGACGGTCGGCAATCTACTAACCAAAGGCTTCGGTCCAATGGTAAAGACAATCTTCTCTTTCCACGGTCCTCCCAAACGGATAAGGATGTCGGACTCGGGGACGTCCGCAATCCGCTGCTTGTCGTCATTCTCAGGATCGTAGCGGAAAATGATGCCTTCGACTTTGTTGACTGTGCGAGTCCAGCCCTCGTCATAATAATGCAGGATCGCCTTCAGCTTGGTCTCGGGGCAAGTAACATAGCACATATCGCCGACAGTCACGTTCAGCGCTCCCCGGAGGAAGCCACCCAGGTGAGCTGCCGGGTGCGTCAGCTGATATGTTTCATGGTTCCGCCTCTCGACCGTGATGAAGATGCCCAAGTTGTGCTCTCCGGGAGACACTCTGATAGACGTGCCAGTGAACTTGGCTGTGATCTGGTCGAAACCCTTGGCATGGACGCCCTTCTCAGGGCAGTCGATGTAAAATGCACTGACGGGCGGGTGATGGGAGGTCTGCTCGGTGAGGTACGAGATGCGCACCGGTTTAGAGGAGTTGGAGGAGGACTGGGATATCGACACGCTCGACGCGGAACGGGCATCGGACGGCAGACCAGGGGCCGTCAGGCTGCTGGCGGTTTCGGCGTTGGATGAGGTGCCATTAGTGATTAACCCCCGCAGGGCTCGCGTGTCGATCTTGGGGGCGTCATCATCCGTTTCCCAGTTACACTACCGGCATATCAGCGCTTTGTCCCGTTCGATCGTTGAGAGAGACCGCCTACCCTAAAGAACTCTCCCAGACACGAGTTATATGGCTTGCAGGGCTTCCCTTTGGCGTACTTTAGGTCCTTTGTAAACCAGAATCGCAAGACCTCGAGCATTCGATCCACTGGATCGTCTGCGGTACCGATGGCGACGAAGGCATTTGGCGCATCGATGTACACGGAATACTCTAAATTGGGTCTTGGCTCCAGAAGCGAGGCCGGCAGGGAAAAGCGGACGGAGGCGAGGTCGGACACTCCGATAAACTTTCTGAGGATGGAGACGAAGGTTCGGAATCTGGACGCCTCGTTCTGAGGCTCTTCTGCCACAGCAAGTGTAGGCGGAGGCTCCATGGCAGGCGGGTTCAGACCACAGCGAGCAGAAGATGCAAGTCCGTAAAGCGGGATGAGGTTGACGATTTGGCGGAACAGCGTCGTATCCGGCTGGTGAGGGATGCAGTGAAGACGGGAGTTTCAACCCGAGCGAAGGGGTCTTGGATGCCCGTCAGTTTTAGGAGTGACGTTTCGGCACGGCCTGACAGGTGGGCGGCCGGAGTGGGGTTACCCCACCAAACAAACCACAGCGACCGGGACATCCCTGCTTGTGCCCCGGTGAGGACCACAAGCGCCGACTGCCCGCTCTGCAACTCGGTTACTTACTCCTAGCAAACTGATAGAAGAAATCTGAAGCTCTTCTTTCACATATTACATATCCTTAAGGTTTTTGGAATCATCCCACCAACAGAAGGTATGGTGGCATAATGTAGTTTCGTTGCGCGGGACCATGGCATGTTCTGACCTTGTTGACCTATCCTCCTGGCGTTACTCCTGGCGTTGCAGTGATCTAAAAAAGCCAAGCGACACCGGCTTGGTATGGTATGGGTATTGCATGTGAGGTGGGGGAGTGAATTCAGTTCAATGTTGATACTCAAATGTTTCCCAGTTGATGGGCCACTCAAGCCATTGTTGGGTCATTGGGGTATTTGATGTATTATCATTATATGCTTGCAGCCTTATTATCCGAGACAAAGAGAGTAGGAAATATGGAAACAAAAAAAGGCAACTCAAGTACCGGAACTATGAGATGGAAATGAACTATCGAACTGTGAAGGAAACAGTATGACAAAAAAAAAATCTTCCTAGTTGATGTGGGGAAAATAAGCTAACCATGAAGGCTGTTGGAAAACAGGATCTGGAGAGTATGGAAGGGAAATAAGAGCTTCAACAATAAGAACGAATCTCGCTACAACGTAAAAACACAACAGGGCATACCGAAGAAGATGCATAAGGAAGAAGATGCTGAGAAAGAAGAGAAATGGTGCAATCGTGTATGGTGTAAGATCCTCAGACCTGTCTTCATCAAGGATCCACTCCACCAGCAAGAATGTAACAAACTCTACCGGCGCATAGCTTGCCACCATGATACAGGATGCCCTCCAGAGCCATAACGCAGGGAGGGAAGAGAGTGAGATGTTCCAATGCAGGAGATGAATGCCGGAACATATGATATTCGCAGCGAATAGTGCTGCGTAAAGACGAGCCAGCGATCGAGGCTCAACTTTACGTGTTTCGAAGTTTGTTACTGGCTTGACCCAGCCAGTCTGTCGATTTCGAATGCGAGGATACACCCTCATTTCGTGGAATGGAATGAATGTCCAATGTTCTCCGAATGACACATATGGTCAGTAGACATCATCCAGTTCATTCCACAGGGTGGCATGTTGCTGGGTATCTAAGAGAAACTCAGCGGCCAGTTCCCAACAATGAGAGTTTTGTGGAAACGCCCAATAGGGAAATATTTCCGCAACTAAGGCCTTTGCACTTTTAAACGTTATCAGTCCCTGCTCTGTATGTTTCGGTCAGAAGCCGACTTACCCAGCGACATTATTGGACTTGAGATAATCTGATGCCTTCTCCAGCATAACACGACACTGAGAAGGATCTTGTGTAGCCAGATGAAGCAGAGAACAGAAACCGTCGGCAGGCGGCTCCCGAATAACTGTCGGCTGATCGATATCAACTGGCTTTTTGAACCAGAGGAGGAAGGAAACCAAGGCGAATATCGCATGAGCCCCGGTGTTTAGCTCCAGGGTACTAATGGAAAGGCCCTGGGCAATTCGCTGAATGCATTGGACAGTGAACCATAGTGCTTGAAGACTGGTGACTATTTTTGCGAGACCATTAGCCTTGCTTTTATCTTCGATCTCTTGTCGAGAAACTTGAGGCAGGAGCTGAGGGGTGACAATTGCTAGGGCATATAAAGCCCTCTCTGTTAGGGCGACCCTGCCGACCGATCCTGGAAGGAACTGCTCGCTCTCTCGGAGATCTCTTGTCTCGAAAGTAAAGCCCCCCATTCCAGCATAAAACCCGTGAACTATGGTCCAATCGGGCGGTCGAGGTAGCTTTGAAGGTGGACGTGCTTGTCCTTCGATATCCGCTTCAGCTGATGATTGTGTGGGATGTTGGATGCGGAAGATGGCGTTCATATTTTTCGCTATCCTTCTCGCCGTTCTCCATTGATACCACGCGTTCAATGCCACCTAGCATACGCAACAGCTCTGTTAGCTACGAACAACTAATAATGATTGCTGGATAACACGTCATTAAGCCGAGCAAGTTTTGAAACAGAGACGATCACATACTAGCTCTGGGGCGAGGATAGCACACAACATCCAACCGGCCTTGCGCAACGAGTTGATTGAGATCCAGCGCCTCGGATCCGACCATCTTCGTTCATGCTTTTGTTGAAGCTCGGGAATATTGATGTGAACAGGTGTCCAAACACATAGAATAAGCGTGGTGATACAAGAGGAAAGAATGCTGAACGTTCCTCGAAAGGTCGGCTCAGGGCGCCAAGCAGATATAAAATCCATCGTTGTCGTGTTGGTTGACATTCTTCCAGCTGACGGAGTTTGGTGCAAGAGAAAATGAAGCAGTATTAGAGAGTCGGATCTCGGGAACGCACCGACGAAACAAATACTTAAGGTGCTGGGAGAACAACCCACAATAATATGCATTCAAAAAGGGTGAACCCCTCCTCCAAAACTAGTCCCAGCTTCTCCGCTTGACGTCTCGCACACATTCACACTGGTTTTGCTCAAGGCTGAAACGCCTAGATAGGGCTGGTGTTGGGACACGGGGTTTGCACGCTTTCGGTAAGTCCAGATTCTGGTTTGCGGAGATCAACCTAAGCACCGAATCACAACCATTGTATGTACATACATACATACCCCACAGCTATCATCGTGACATGGTCGGGTGGGCCTGGGGCCAGCCCATCGTTCCTGTCATACCGGGCTCCTAGCTCCACTAGCCGCCGCCCGGAGCAGGGAGCCGACTACGGATAGCGAATGTATGTACCGTACGTACCACAGTATATACATACATGTTATGTTATCATTGGTGGCAAGGATGTCCCCAAAACGCAATTCTCAGCTGCACGCCCAGCACCCTGGTGAGGTTGGGCAACAACCTGGAAGGCTGAGGTGTTGGTGATTGATCGTGATAGGAAGGAGGGAGGAGGACAGTGCGGTCAGTTACGGCTCAGATCGGATTATCCAGATATTGGGGATTTGCCTGGTGAACGCAAGAGAAGCAGACTCTTTTGCTTCGAGCTTATAATAATTAACCATACAAGAACCTCCCTATGTCGCGCAGTTCACATGGTTTGGTTTGATAGGATTAATTAACAGCAAAAGTGGAGAGAATGATATCGAATTAATCCTACTGAGAAGGTATCGATCATGGAGATGGAGTATAAGTACCGCTCAATATGTACAATAGACCGCTTTGCTCTCTCCACCCCTGAAGCATAACGAGTGACCTGTCTTGGAAATCACTGCTCGATGTTATCTCCATACCTAAGGTAGATAAGCATCAAGACTCCGAGAAACACCATTCAACCACAGACTCGCTCCCAGAAGAATCCTCCGGTGTTGCCGGGTTCCATCTTTGACTGTCCCCATCATCTTCGTCAGGGAATCGGCGATACACACTTCGTGGCAATGATGAAGCTTCCCACTCAGCCCTTGGCCGATCGTAGTGAACCCCATAATGTTCAAGATGTATGAGCCGTTTCCGCGGCACGGGAACGCCAGCTGCATGGAACTGTATCTTCTCCGCATCTTCTGGGCTGGGTGTGTAGTAATCGACTAGCCCCAGCCATGCGTGGATCTCCCCGGGATGCGCAGGAACAGACATTAAACTCTCAAACGTAGTATTGTCCGCATTATCCCAGGGGTCTTGGTTGTTATTTGCCTTCTCCTCGGATTCATGATCCAAGCTGAATCTGAGGCTGCGGTCCCGGAAAGGCCCAACATTGTAGGCGCTGGCTGGTAGTAATGATTCACAGCTTTGGATGGGCAGAAGGGTAGTCGAGGAACGATAGCTCGCGTCCAGCGCCCTCTCTTCCTCCCAGACAATTGCGACACGCTTCTTTAAGTATGCTTGGGCATAGGTCTGAAAGAGGCTCACCTCCAACGGCGCCCGCCTCCATCCCGGCTTGTGCCCAGACAGGTTCGATTCCCCATGGCCAGTCGAGGGCCCTGGAGTATTAATGTCCACGATCATAAGCTTCGGCAGGCTCCGGAGACTCAAAAGCCCCGTCTTGGAGATCTGGTGCCATTTTGACGTAATCCGAAGCACTTGTAGTTCGGCGAACCCTCCTTCGGTTTTGGCACGTTGGCTCCAGCTCCAACACATCTTGTCGTTGAGGAGAGGTCCTCCTTCTGATTCCGCGTATTGAACGAGTTCCAAAACCCTGACGGGGAGGTAGGCGAGGCACTTGAGGCTTCGGCGCGAGTAACCCTCCAGATACTGGAGACGCAAGTGTATCAAGCAGGAATACATCAGGTCGCTAGGCAGTCCCAAGGTCCTATCCCGGATCGAGGTGGCAACGGCGGTGGAGCGCCTATACATTCCCACACGGAGTGTTCGTTTCTTATCATCGCCATATCGAGCGCCTGCCAAAGGCCGTTGCTCTTGCTGTGCCTTTTGCTCTTCTTGCACCCTCTCCTGGCAACGCTTGATAAGGGCCTCCCCGAGTCTAGCCCAGGAGTATTTGTCGGGCCTGCCAAATTCCGGAGCATGCTGTGAGTCCATGCCTTGAATGATATGACAAGCGCGTGTCGGAACAAGAAATCTGGACTTTGAGCCAAAAGAAGACTTGCTTCACGTCCCACTGCCACAATTGCCAAAGATAGCTATCGGGGAGCACGCAGAGCGCGTCAGGATCGAGCAGTTTCATGTGCATTACAAGTCTCCGCATACACATAGATGCGAGATCACGCGGACCTTTTCGTCTCTTCTTTGTGCTCCTGGATTGTCTGTTTCTGACGTCGTTGTTGTCGCTTTTCACGGGGTTCTCTCTTGACCCTCAATTTTGAACAAACGATTCAGGCCGTGAGGGGTCAGCACTCCCGGCCGGCTCACTGATGGAGCTCATTATTTGGCGATACGTTTCAGGATTATGGTAAAGGTAGGTAGCAGAGAGACGAGAAAAATGAAATGATGGCGGTTTGACGCTTTGATTTGAAATAGGTACACTTAGGTATTTCTTGTCGGTGTTGCGTTTTGCTGGGCGTTGTTTGCTGGTGCTTAGTCTGTCAAGGCCGAGCAAGTCCGAGATGCTTGGCATGCCCAATCTCCTCTGCCGTAAGCACGACTCGGCTTCTGAATCGTGCTGGGCCTTCGGGCGAGCCTTCCAGTTTGTCAGGACGCATGAAAGCCTGACGGCTTCTAGGCGCACACAACAAGGGAACAACATGGAGTTTGTTTATGTTTTCTCAGATTCTTTCCTCATCGAGTTCAGGAGAAGTGGACGGTACTTGAACACGAGGCTACTCTAGTTTGTAATTTAATTATCGATGCTCTCGTTGTCTCCACCAAGTTTGTTGTCTCTTTGGACCTGACAATCTTCACCCTGCATTAACTAGCGGTTCCTGTATGACAGTCCACATGCTAACGCACATCTCATGTCATCTCTTTTCTCTGTAAGCTTAGCAGCGACGGAAGAATTCAGTAAGTTTGGCTTGCCGGGGCCCCTGATTAGCGAGTGATGGCTCGCTTGTAATCTGGCGTCTTGTCTCCATGTTGTCAGCTGTCCTTGGTTCCCTTTTTTTGCCGCCGTCAGCAATGTCGTCATCCATGTATCTCCGATAGACAACTCGGCTGAGCCGCGCGGCCTCCCACTGAGGCGGGTCGGGGCACGGGTCGGCAAGCTGCTGATGCAGGTACCGGCGACGAGGCAGTGGGATATTCATCGCTTGTAGCTGTATCTTTGAGCCCTCTGGATCCGGACTGTTGTAATCAACCAGCCCAAGCCAGGTGCAAACTTCCCATGGGCGTGCAATGACGGGCGGATATCGAATGTCCTCCTCGAAGGAGGGGCAGGGGCCGGACTCCTCACCCTCTGGGTCGCGCAGAAAGGCTTCAGTTACCGAAGCTTTTCGGAGGCGATCGTCATCGTGTTCAAACCCATCTGGAGGAGCCTTGAGCCCGAAATAAGCATTGACGGGGCGCAACACTCCTTGGGCCGGAATTGGCAGAACCGGCACCGTGGACATATACTCCTCGAACATCTTAGTCATGTCTTCAACTTCCTTGGTAGAGGTATAGACACGGCGCCCCAAGTATGTTGATGCATACGTCTCGAACAGCGTCCGACCCAGTATCCCTGGCTCCCATCCTGGCGTTGGCCCCGACAACGGCGGTACACCTCGATGGCGCCACCTCCGGTTGATGTCGACAAGAAGGAGTTGCGGAAAGCTTCGGAGGTACGCTAGCCCATCACGCGAGATTTTATGCCACTTTGATGTGACCCGTAGAAGACGCAACTTGGCAAAGCCTCCTGCGTTCTCCGCAAGCCTACCCCAGTCTCGGCACAACTGGTCGTCCAAGAGAGTATCGCATTCGGGCTGCAAATACTGAACCATCTCGAGCACCGTGAGGGGAAGGTCTGCCAATGCGAGGAGCTCGACCCGCTCAAAGCGCTCGACATCCTCCAGACACAGGTGCACTAGGCAAGACAAGGAAGCTCTGCGCAAGATGGCGAAGTTTGTTTGCAGCACGGAATCGTTCGGGAAAACGCAGTCAAGGCGGTTGCTGCTGTTTACAAAAACTTGGAACTGGCGGTACATGTTCAAACAAGGAATCTGGTCCCCATCGTAACGATCTAGTTCCGCAACTTGTGCCGCGTCCCGGAGCAACCTCTCTCGCTCTTCTTGAACCCGGTGGTTTATCAAAGCCCCGCCCACACTTTCCCAGGCGTGGAATGACACGCCCGGCGATACGAATCCATTAAACTTGCAACTAAGCATTTATGTCTCAGCGTGGGCATGATCCAAGAGGATGAAGCAGTCTAAGAGAACTCACCCTGCCACAAGCCTCCACAACACCGCCAGATATCTCGCGGGTAGGGCGTAGACCGACTCGCGATCCACCAGGCGAAAGTTGCTTGACAACTTGAACAAACACATGGAAGCAAGATCACGGGGTCCTCTGCGTTTGGGTCTTGTGGGCAACGAAAAGGGAAAGGCGAAGGTGCTGTTGGCCTGGGTGCCCTGGCCAAACACAAATGGCGGGGGGTTCGCCGCCGAAGAGCCGGTGGAATCCATCGCGCAGAAGTAGAACACAATTTCAAGCGAGCATAGGGGAAACGGAGGATTGACGTCGGATCAAGGGATAACGCTGATGATGATGGTGATTGCTGGAATTTATACCTCCTTGGTCTTGTTGTGGTCCCGGTGCCTGACCTCCTGCAGCTGACCTGCGCTAGCCAGGGACATGTGGCGCCAAAGCGACCAGGCAAACCTTCAGAGCCACGCCGACTTACCAGAATGAGCAAGAGGGTATCAAGCGAGGAGACATTCGTGATAACTACATAGTCGCTCATCACTATCATGATAACTTCATGTGAAGTTCAAATAAACTCGCCCCGGTCCGACAACCCCACATACCCGGTCCCACATCGCCGATCCGGCCCCACCTCTCCGGCTGCCTTGTCCGATCGAAGGTCCGGACCGTCGCCTCATCACGTGAGATGGAGCCCATGTTTCGGCTCCCGTGGCAATGCGATTCGGGTTTAATTGCTTGCAGCCTCCTGGTCTTCGTCTTCATTAGGTGTTGCGAGGCGGAGTTTCGACTCCTCGTCGTCCAATGCGGCGTTATAGCTGGATACTTCGGACTCGTCGAGGTAAAGCCGCGCATCCATGAGACGTTTTATCGTAATATTGACCTCCTCTTCTACTGAGGCCATGCTTGTTCCTGATGCATTGCCCGCGGTAGCATCCGCCTGAGCCTCGACTTGCCTCCCGTGACAGTCATCTAAGCATGGCAGATCACTAGGGCGATGCCATTCACACGCCAGCAACGGACCGTTACAATCAGATGGAGGTGTGCGGGAAACCGAGGGAGACCCTTTCCTACGCTTTTTGTCCTGAGTGCATTTTCCTTTGCGTTTGTTATCTTGTTTTCTCGTTGCGTGTCCCAGGGGCATCGGCGTGTAGTCCTCTGTGCGATAGGATTCCGCATCCTCTCTGGAGCCGTCTACAATGTAGCCCCCCTGGAGGTCGTGAGGAGTGTCATCGGGAGAGTATGATACCCCAATGGCATAATCGTATGGCGACGGGACAACAATGGGCCACTCTACGGGGCTGGTTAGCAACACAAGCCCCACCGGACTCGTTGCAGTATTGTTATTTTGACTATTCAAAAGAATATTACTATTCCTACTAGCATCTAATTTTGAAAGATAAGACGTATTAATGAATAGTAAACAATACACAAATAATATAGTCCCCAGCATATAGTCAGTTGCAAAATAATCCTTTGAAGAAAAAAAATTATTTTGGCCCTTTTCCAGTTGAGCAACAACGTAGTAAGTATCGTGGAATGCGATAAACGTCTCCCTCTTAAGCAATGTTAAGTGTGACGGCAGAGAAAGGCCTCACGAGGGCGTGCCTGCGGAAAACCACTCTATTACTCAGAACTTTCGCGTTGCGAAAGGAAGAGGAAAGAGGGGAGAATGGGCACCAGGCTCGCGACCCAAGAAGTGCACGCGGGTGGGGCTCGCCGGTTAGGTTTCGGCGAGAGGACCCACTCCGTGGCAGCCTTAGGTTCAGCCCCACTCCGTCCAGGGTTAGGGTCGAATCATGTGACCATGGCGAAGCCATGCCGTCACATCACCCCCCCCTCGCGTGAGCCGCGTCCGCGCGGCTCAAGCGCGCCTCTTCCTCGTCTTCCGCCCTGCAGGGGAATTATCTACAGGTAAATCATCATCAGGAATATCCTCCAGGGGCTGATCTTCCGAGTATGCCCTCAGCCACACGCCCAGCCTCTTCGGGGGCCCCGCCGCCTCCGGATTCTCCTGATGGAATTTCTCGATCAGGTGCGGCGCGCCCTTGAAGTTCCGCGCAGGGTAATAAACCAAGTCCTCGTCATAACCAGCCCATTTCACCATATATTCCAGCTTCCCTCTCCTTATCCTCGAGGCGAGGATCTCCTCCACAACCCATTCCGGCTCTCCATCGATCTCCTCCGGCGGTTCGGGCTGAAGTTCCTGCCCGGGGAGCGGATCGCTCGGTGCTTTGCGCAGTCGGTCAGGCGGGAAAGAGTTGTGAATCTTCCAGGTGGGAGGGAGTTCCAGTTTATAGGAATTCCCTGCTTTGGCGAGGATTTTGAAGGGTCCTGCCATGGGGAAGTCCAGCTTGTCGCTGGGGCGGTTGGTACGCCAGTTGTGGTCCTTCTGCACCATCACCAAGTCCCCGATCTCGAAATCCTCCTCGCGCCGGTGGCGATCCGCCTGCTTCTTCTGTTTCTCCTGTGCCGCCTTGATGTGCTCCTGAGCCACCCGGACCGCGTCATGGATTCGGGAGGCCCATTCCTGAGCGTGCTCCCGGTTGAGTTCTTCCGTAGGATTGACGAAATGACGAGTGCGCTCTTCCCAGTCGTACGACATGCGCGGTGGGTATCCGGTCTCGATTTCCATTGGGGACAACCCCGTCGACTCGTGCGGGAGGACCGCCTGCGCGAAGTCCATCGCTGGCAGTAACTCGGCCCAATTGTCTTGGAAGTGATTGACAAACGGTCTTAGGCGCTGATCCAGGTATTGATTCATGATCTCCGTTTGCCCGTCGGTCTGCGCGTGTCCTGGCGAAGCAAGTCGGAGCTCAATCCCCAGGATACGGCAGAATTCGTCCCAGAACGCCGAGATAAATTGTGGTCCTCGGTCGGAAACGATCGATTCCGGGGCTCCGTGGGTTCGCCAAACGTGCTGGTAGAACAACCGCGCCATCTCCGCAGCGGTCGTGGTTCGGTAGCATGGAATGGAGTAGGCCCGCTTAGTCAATCGGTCGATCACCACAAATACCTGATCGTATCCTCCGCGGTCCTTCGGCATTGCGTGGAAGTCCATGGCGATGTGTTGCCACGGGCGTTGCGGGATCGGGAGCGGCCTTAAAAGACCCGGTGGTCGATCTCTCGGAACGTGACTCCTCCGGCACACCATACAGTTCCGAACGTACCGGTCGATATCGCTCATCATTCGTGGCCAAAAGTACTGTCGCGACACCAGGATTCTCATCTTGTTGCGCCCGGGGTGGGCCGTCGGCATCTGTTCGTGGAACTCGGCTAAAAGCTGAGTGCGAAGGTTCTCTTCCATCGGCACCACCAACCGGTTTCCTTTGAGAAGAAGACCATCTTCGCGAAGGTGCCAGTCTCGGGGATCCGTCCCGCGGGCCACCTCCCGGAAGCTTTCCAGCGACTCTGCGGTCCTGTTCAAGGTACAGATCCTGTCGATCAAAATGGCCCCGTGGAGTCGCTCTGTCGGAGCAGCTGCTGGGTCCTCCCCCTCCCCCAACGCCGCCACCGTCAGTCCCTGCGGGCTCGGGGGAAGCTCCTTGACAATCCTTGGGTCCAGCCTGCAGCTCGGTAAGAGGACCTGAGAGCGTTGTGCTTCCTGGATAGCTTTCTGGGTCGTCAAGGTTTCCGTTTTCCGGGACAGCGCATCAGCCGCTGCATTTTGCTTCCCGGGTCGGTAGATGATTTTGAAGTTGATGGCAGACAGGAATTCTGACCACGCCGCCTGTCTCACGTTGAGAGTCCTCTTGGTCATAAAGTATTGGAGTGCGTGGTGGTCCGTCAGGATCTGGATCTCATCCCTGGCGCTCAGCAGCTCCGGGTACCACTCCTCACAGGATCTCACAATGGCCAAGAGTTCCTTATCGTGTATCGGGTAGTTGCCCTCCGTTGCTGACATAGCCTTGGAGAAGAATCCCACCGGGTGCCACTCTTCTCCAATCTTCTGAGAGAGCACTCCCGCAACCACGCCGCCCGAAGCATCGGTCTCCAGGCGTGTCTCCCGCTCGGGGTCGAAGTGGGTGAGGACGGGGGTGCTCGACATTCGGCGCTTGATTTCCCCGAAGGCCTCCTCGCACTCCGGAGTCCACTCAAACTTCCTGTCCTTCT
The DNA here is from genome assembly GCF_041956435.1 of Mycothermus thermophilus. NCBI lineage: Eukaryota > Fungi > Ascomycota > Sordariomycetes > Sordariales > Chaetomiaceae > Mycothermus > Mycothermus thermophilus. The sequence continues at coordinate 448,723 of NW_027191431.1, forward strand.
CTGTGAGCCGCTGGAGCGGACGAACCACCCGGCCGTAGTCCTTCACAAATCGTCGGTAGAAGTTGCAGAACCCAAGGAAGGACTGGACCGCTGGGACAGTCTTCGGCCTTTCCCAGGCTGTTACCGCCTCGATCTTGGCGGGATCAACTTCCACTCCGTGGGTCCCGACGATGTATCCCAGGAACCTGGTCTTCTGGACGTGGAACTCGCACTTCTTGATGTCCGCCTGAAGACCCGCAGCCTTCAGTTTTTCCAGGACGAGCTTGAGATGCCCCTCGTGCTCCTCAAGGGTGTTGGAATAGATGATAAGATCGTCTACGTAAGCCGTGACGAAGACGTCCAGATACTCAAAGATCTGGGAGTTGATGAAGGCCTGGAATGTTGCCGGACCATTGCACAGGCCGAATGGCATCACTCGGTACTTGAATTGGCCATATCGGGTCCGGAATGATGTCATCTCTTCGCTCTCCGGGCTCATTCGAATCCTGTGGAACGCTTGCCGGATGTCCAGCTTGGTGAAGTATTTGGCCCGTCCTAGCTGTCGAAGGGTCTCGTCGATCAACGGCAACGGGTAGCGATTCTTGACGGTCCTCTCATTGAGCTTCCGGTAGTCCACGCAGAACCGCCAGCTGCCGTCGGCTTTCCTTGCAAAGAGGACAGGTGAGGCGAATGGTGCCGAGCTTGGCACAATGAATCCCTTTTCCAGCGCCTCCTTCAAGTAGGTCTTAAGGGCATCCAGCTGTTCCAGGCTCATCGAGTAAAGCGGACTGGTCGGAAGTTCCGGCCCGGGTAGGAGCTCGATCTTATGATCGCAGGGCCGGTGTGGGGGCAACTGGTTGGATTCCTTCTTGGAGAACACGCTGGCGTACGGCTTGAGGTAGGGATGCCGTTCCACTACCTCCGCTACCCGCTTCCGGGTTTCTTCATCGTCACCTGGCAGGAGTTCTTCTTTCTTGGCAGCAATGGCCTTTTCCACTATAGAGATAGTGATAAAGCCAGTTTCCTCCGCGTGGTGCGGATGCGACCTCCTCCTCCGAGTCAACATTTCGAAGGACCTCGCGCTGATTGCCCGGATATGGATAGGGGTATCCATCTCCACAGTCTCCGCCTCACTCCCGGAAGAATCGCAATTCTCCCTCTCGTGTTTCGGGTAACAGCGTGACTTGGGGGATGCCGGGCTTGGTTCCCCCCTCAGGGCACGCTCCATTTTGCGATAGCCCTCGCGCCGGTCGTCCTCAAAGGAGGCTCCCACCCAGGTGGGAATCTTTCGTGGCGGCTCCTCCTCGGCCTCGTTCTTTTTGCCGAGTTCGGTCCTCTTCATGATGGTGAGGGTGCCTGCGCGCGCGGCTTCCGCGAGACGCCGGGCACGCTGCCGCTTTTGCCGTTCAATCTGCGCATCCATGGCGCGATCTCGGCGCTCCGCATCCGCCTGCTTGCGTTCATCGATTGGCGGCGCCACCAGGTACTCGAAGGGAATCGTGACGGCCCTGTTCCATTCTCGCGCGTCAGGACCGCTTTCGGGCGGCCATACGAGCTTCCTCCGGGCGGTGTCCAGGAGAACTCCTTGCTGGCCCAGCCACAGGAGCCCCAAAAGCACCTGTTTGCCCTTGGCCAGGTTACTTTCCTTCATCTTCACCCCCAGGAACCTCCTTCCATCCACCTCCATATTCCCGACAGTCATATGGGTCACCTCTCCAGCAGGTTTCCCTTCGAAGTCAGCGAGGGGAAGGGGGTTGTGCAACTTCTTCCGTGGAAGTCCCAGTCGGGCACGCAAGGTAGCTGCCACTTCCTTGTCAATCAATACTCCTGTTTCTGCTCCCGTGTCGACCAGCGCTTGCAGGGTCACTCCATATCCGTTGAGATCGATCGTAATTGGGATGGCGAAGCTCTTGTTTTTGTATTTCTCTCTCAATGCCAGACTATGGAGTACCACACGCAGGTCTATCTTGTCCCCTGGGAGGGAGGACTCATTCCCCAGGGTGCCTAGTTTTCCGACTGCGGCTTATCTTCCCCAACCGTCTCTGCCGTTTCATTGGCCTGAGTCAGCATCTGGATGGTGGCCGCCACGGCTTTGGGGCAGGCCGACTTGGTGTGACCCGTCTGTCCACAGGAAAAGCAACGACCCTCGTCCATGAAGCGCTGCTTCTCACCAGGAGTCAAACGTCCTCCCGGAGTGACGCTGCGGGTGACACTGCGGGGTGTGCCCGAGCCGCCAGCGGAGCTCTTGGTCGTGCTGCCCGAAGGGTTCGAGGACGAGCCGCCGCCCGAGGCCTTCGCCTTGTTCTTGGCACGGCTCTTGTCGTAGTCGTCCCGGATCTCCTCCAGCTCCAGGGCATACTGTTGGGCCAGGCGCTGATATTCGTGGAAGTCGACATCAGTGTCGGTCACCGCCGGAACCAGTGTCTTCCTCAATCCGGGGGTCAGCTTCTTGTGGAATTCACGCTTCCAGCGGGAGCGGTCGATCTTGGCCCGGATGACCAGCTGCAGGAACTTGCGGTGGAAGTCACGGAACTGCTCGCCCGGTTTCATCTTGAGAGCATCGTACTCATTCGCGGCGCGGTCCTCATCGGTCGGGTCGGTATAGTTGGCCTCGAGGAAGTCGAAGAGGGAGTCGAGGTCACAAACCGCACCCTCGTCGTCAGGAGAGAGCGATAGCAGCGGGTTCAAGTGGTCCGCGGCGTCGCCCGTAATCAGTGCGGTAACGTAGCCGAATTTGGTCGCCTCGTTCGGGAAAAGCTCAGGGTTACCCTCGAGCTTCCGCATCACCATCGCCTTCCAAGTGGTGTATTTCAAGGTATCGCTGCCGGAGAACTTATCCGGGTCGGGAATTTTGGCGGTCTTCCCGTACGCCTTCTTCTCGGAGTCGGTGGTTGTTTCCACTGACGGGATGGGGGTGGTGGTTTCGATGGAACGGTCGGTGCTGTTGCTCGCGGTTGCGAGTCGAATGTTCAGCTGCTCGATCTGACGCCTCAGGACCTCGGCCTGACGCTCGAGTTCTTGGATACGGGTGTTCTTTTGCTGCAGTGCCTCGAGTGTGGCGATTTTCTCGGTCAGGGCGTTCGCACGTTCCCCGAGGGCGATGGCCCGCTCGTTCTGGGTGTTGGCGAGCTGAGTGGTCTTCTCAGCGAGCTGCTTATTCAGACCGGTCACTTCGTCCCGGCACTCCTTGATCCTCGATTGTAAGAGGTCGGTTTCGGACTCGAGAGCTGCCTGGAGTGTGGCTGCCTCTTCGTTGGCGGCCTCGAGGTCCTCGCGCTGCTTCTCCAGGTCCCGAACGCGGGTGGTCAGAGCTTCCAGAAGGAGCAAGGTCGAATTATGATGATTCATCAGGTCGTACAGCAGGCTCAGTGCCGCATCGCGCTGGGCCCGGAAACGGGTCGCGGTCGGGTCTTCATCGTCTTCTTCGTACAGTTGGTCATCGCCGTAGGCCTCGTAAAGGGTGACAGCACGGTTGTGGAGGATGGAGTTGATGGTTCCCTCGTCGAGGTTCTTCTTGGCCTGTCGGCCTGTCCACTCGGGGATCGGGTCGGTCAGTTCCGCCGCGCCAGCCGCTGCCAGCGACTCGCGGGATTCGGGCTGCGCCAGAACATGCTTCTGCCAGCCGTCGTTGAACTTCTTGGTACGCCAATAGGCGGTCTCGTTCAGCCAGTTCGGCTCGTCTTGGCCCTCTTCATGGCCGGGGTATGGGGTAGCGTCGCGCGCCATTCTGCAGGAAACCGCCTTGGCGGGTCGATCGATTCGTCAGTCGGTCTTGACTTCTGTGGGTCGGTAGGATCCTGTCTTGGATGCCTGAGTCGGTGGGTTCCTGTCGTGGACACCCAAATCAGTCGGTCGGATATTGTAGTCGCCGTCGCCGGCCTGGGATAAAGGTGAACGCGAAAGTAATGTGACGGCAGAGAAAGGCCTCACGAGGGCGTGCCTGCGGAAAACCACTCTATTACTCAGAACTTTCGCGTTGCGAAAGGAAGAGGAAAGAGGGGAGAATGGGCACCAGGCTCGCGACCCAAGAAGTGCACGCGGGTGGGGCTCGCCGGTTAGGTTTCGGCGAGAGGACCCACTCCGTGGCAGCCTTAGGTTCAGCCCCACTCCGTCCAGGGTTAGGGTCGAATCATGTGACCATGGCGAAGCCATGCCGTCACATTAAGGACACAGTTTACTCTACCTGGTGAGTGTTCCGCGCCCTGTGGACTGTACAGCGTCACGTTAAGTTGTTCGCAGAAGAAAAACATGGGCTGGTGCTGGTTGACCGTCTGTGAAGAGTTGTCCAGAGTGGTAGTGCCATAGCTGTCCCGTATTTGGATGCCTTCATTGTCCCCGTACTTGATGACGGAAGAGCTGGTCACAGAACCTGAAGAGAACGCTTCCGCGTCTCCCTCCATGATCACCTCAGGACTTGGTCGTCTGATGTTGGGATCTCGTAAGGAATTTGGTTCCGGGGGATGGCAGTTGTCTGGGGAAAGCGGCTTGCTCGAGGTCCGCGCCTTTATCGGTTGCTTGCCGGAGCCTTGTGCGACCCTATGCCATACAACACCATGCATACGACCCTTAACTGCACTTTCAGATGTCAATCCCTTGCTGCATGTCCAATGGAAGCATTATGCGGCGAATTAACTCAATGGTATTCTGCACAATACGTGACATCCCAGTGAGGTTTGATGCGCGCAAGAGAGGTCAAAGAGCTGCATCTTGGAGCGGTGTGGCTGGTTGCCTTTTCCGCCTCAGATGCAGGGACTCGGTGTTGTAGTAATTCGTTAACTCTTACACAGTACTTCGGAAAGCTGCTGTGTAGGTACTTAAGACAGCCCTGATGTCGTGTTGTGTCCATTCAGTTTACCCCTGGCTTCAGAAGGTTGCTACACATGGCGCTTGAACAACATCGAACCTAGCTCCCAATTGCTTGACTGAACACCAATTGGATTGGATTCTCAACCTTCGAACCCTTTTCACAATGTCCTTCTTCAGTTGGGGGCAGGGGAAGGCACCGGATGGCAAGCACGGCAAAGGTCGAACTCCTGTGGCCGTCAATGTTGAAGCCATTGCTTCGTAAGTCGATTATTTTTCTTCAATCAGTAATCAGGCAGGATAGGAAAGATAAATACTTCAAGAAACACCATGTTGACTTGTTCATAGACAGGGATCGCTTCAAATGTTGGAGCTCAATGAGGCTGACGAGTCGGGGTACGATATGATCAGCTACCTCAGAGATCCCGAGGAGTAAGTAATTCTTAGTATCCCCAAATCTCCTCGGACGCTCTGAACTCTAACATCTGAGTGTATTCTTAGGTCCGGCGACCTCCAGCCACCACATGCTGGAAGTCCTGCTAATGAACTCGTCCTGCTTCCTAAGGAAACCAGCGCCACCCCCAACCCTGCCGAGTTAGACGAAGAAGTACCGTCAGATGAGGCAGGGACCAAGGGATTTTTCCCGGAGGTCAACGTGAACCTTTACACCAACGAAAACCACCGGTGGCAGATTGCCGACAACGCCGGCGCGTATGAGTACACCGGCCCGGCGTGGGACATGCCTAATTCAACAGAAGACCAGGCGCAAGAAGAACCTCGCGCTGTAGAGGTGGCGCATCTTGAAGAGCTGGTCCATATTGCAACGGCCTCCCATCCCAACATCTCGGATATCCAGGTCAATTCCTGGACGACTTCCAACTATGGCGTCCACATTGGGAGAAATGAGGGGTTTGTAGGGGAATACTCCGGCAGTAGTGATCCGGACGTCAACACATCTCGCGATGCACTTCAGGGAAGTCGCCAAAAACCCCGCGGGACTCAGGGAAAGCCGGTGTTTAGAATCAATCACTTCGGAGGGGGTAAGAACATGGGGTTGGAGATTGGAAAGAACTCGGGGGATGTTAAGGTTCGTCGAGTTTAGGGGTCTACCAGAGAACCGAGGTCAATGTGTACCAGTTCAGTCGTTACCGAAGCAATTTCATCATTTGGCTTCCGTACACAAAGTAATTCATAACATAAATTGTAAGCTCCTTCGGCCGTATGGATCCCCTTCGTAGCTACCTGGTACACAGCTCGTCTCATCATCCTACGTCACCCGATGCTTAGAACAGATCCTCCTTCTTGCGCTGCTCAAGCACCTCAATGGCGACCTGGGCAGCACGGACGCCGCTGAGCGCCATGGCGCCAAAGGTCGGGCCCATGCGGTTGGCCCCGTCGATCTCGGACAGCTCCATGCCGCCGACAATGAGACCGGGCACAATCTCGCGGGTGCCCTTGACGATGGCGTCCTCAGCACGCTGCATGTCCAGACCGCGCATGCCACCGAGCTCGGGCAGCTGCTTCATGCTGACAAGACGCTTGACGGAGAAGGCGCCGAAGGGGCCTTGGCTAGCGTTAGCAATTGAAGAAAATCGGGGACCAGGATGGAGAGAACAATAGGCAGGCTGGAAATGACTCACCATCATGGCCAGTCGTCGAGATCGTCAACGCGCTGTTAATGGTATTGGGGTCCATGCACGACTGGGTATCGTGGTTCAGCGACACCAGCGTCCAGTTGGTGACCACGCCAGCAACCCTCACACCACCCTCCTCGCGGGGGCGGGTGATCAGGTCCTCGACGGCAGTCGCGTTGAACAGCTTCACGTTGTCCATCGCCAGCACGCGGCTCAGCAGCGTAGACGTGAACAGCGCGGCGTGCTTGACCACGACGTAGTCGCCCTCATCCTCGTAGGGCACGCCGACGGCGCGCAGGAAGGCGTCGGCCGGCTTGCGCATCACCATGGCGCTGAAGAGCTGGCCGCCGAGCCACGCGCCGCCGCCGGGCGCGACGCCGCTCTCGATGATGGTGATCTTGAGATCCGGGCGCATAGTACCGAGGGTGAAGGCAGCCGAGAGGCCGCAGGAGCCAGCGCCGATGATGACCACGTCGGTCTCGGCGTGGTTGTCGAGGTCCTTGAAGTCTGGGATAAAAAGTTAGAAGATGGTGTGTTGGGTCAGGGGTAGGTGGAAACGGCATACATCGACGGGTCATGGCCCGCGACACCTGCGACTCGCGGATGGGGCCGAACGAGAAGTCATCCCAGTTGGCCATCAGGTCGGCCAGCTCCTTGGTGAGGTTGCCCTGCGCCTCAATTTCCGAAGCGGCATTGAGAGGCTTCTTAGGGCCGACAGCGAGCTGAGCGTGCTGCTGAGTGGGCGAGACAGCGGCGGGAGCCATGGTTGCGGTTGGTGCGGTTGCTCTGCTTGAGGTTAGGTGAGACCTAACGAGGGAGGGGAAAAAGGGAAGAAGCATGATCCTTTCGCTGGTATTATCCAGAGTCAAGTTGTGGCCGTATGATCTCAGCTGGATGGCCTGGGAAGGTGCCCATTCCACGCAAGCGATGTTGCTTGAAGTGGCGTGGACACCTCCGTGGGTTCTCCGGCACCGGCTATGCTTCTTGAGGTTTGTTACCTGATACTTGACTGATCATGTAGGATAAGGCACCACCAAAAGATTCATGGCTCCTTCGTTAGGTGAGGAGGGCGGCATGTTTACCGTCGGGAGTGTTGGACCTGTACAATGGTTAGATGTGAACATGACGAACAGGAAGGGGGTTGATGGATAGTATGAGCGGCTTTACGTGCGTAGTGGCCTTCAATTGGCAGCTAGGGATAGTTGATCGCTGAGTGCTTCGCAGCTAGGTATCAGGTGGAAGAAAGGTGAGAGGGGAAGAGATGTTCTCCTGATTATATAGGCCAGTCAATGACCCGATGACGTCGGCTCTTCACGGCACAACTGCACAGAAAACCCCACGAGTCACTCACCGGCAGTGAGTTCTTCATACTGACCGAAGCGCTTCCATTGGGATCGCGACGATTCACGATGCGGATATACAGTGGGGTCCGGCAGGGAGGTCCAATGACAAGATTGGACGACGTAGATCAACTGTAGGATCGATTGGCAATCCTAGACGAGGGATATCTTCATCCTGGGCCGTCCAATTGACGAGGTTACACTGCAGTGGAGGGCCGTGCGGTTATGTGCGGTCTCTAGAAGGAATTGTCCAATACAAATACTTGCTTTGAAATAAAAACGACCCGAGATCGGAGCAGAGGATGAGAGACATGAATTGAAGCGAGCTTGGCAACGTTGGCATTCCATTGATTCTCGAAAGTTTGGGGCGAGAGTGCCACTCGAGGACCGAAGGAGAAGCCAATCGAAGAGGAAAGTGAAGGGAAATAAGGACGAGACAGGAACGGGAGTTATGTCGAAGACAAGTCGAATTTCTCCTGGTCATGGAACTGAGCTGAAGTAAGACCTAAGCAAGCTGTACCATCCCAACAACTATCGCCCCAATGACAGCGATTCCGAAATCATAACGGTGCTTCCAACCCTGCTTAAGCCCAGAAGCCCCAGATGTCACCTCCGTAGTTGTTGCAGAAGGTTCGGTGGTGGAAGCCGGAAGGTGCTCAGAAGCTGAAGTCACATCAATCGTAGACTCAGGCTCCTCTACTGACGTTGTTGTTGACTCCTCAGAGCTGAAGATTGTGGAATCGACATCAGTCGAAGTTGGTTCCTCTGGTTCCTCTGTTGTTGCGTACTCCTCGGCGCTGGTTGTTCGAAACTCAGTGTCAGTCGTTGTGGGCTCCTCAGGGGTAGGCTGCTCAGGAGTAGGCTCAACACTACTCGTCGCAGACTCGGTGCTGTTGGTCGTCCATAGATCGGCCCGTGAACTCGATGACGTCGAGAATTCGGCCTCTAGCGTCGCTGTGACAACTACGACTTCTACGGTTGTGCTCGTCACCGTCCCAATCGGGGTCTCATCGCCGCAGCCCACGCTTGACTCTGTTGTGGTTCCGTTTATCCAGTAGGTTGTTGAAGTTGACACAGGGATTGGCCAGATAAACGGCATCGACGAGGTCCTGGAAGTGCTGTTCACGCCTCCAATTGTGCTCGGTTCACTGGGTCCCTCTGGGCAGCCGGTTGTCAAGGGAGTGCTGTCAATGGAAGTGACTCGCGCACGGCAGGGATATGGGTCGACAGTGACCGTGATGCTTGGGAGTGCGGCCAAGAGGGTGACTGTTGCTGGACTCTCCGCTGCTGCGGCAGAACAGAGCAATTGATTCAAAGAAAGCTGTTCAGAAGGGCATGGCGATAGCCCTGTGAAGACAGGTTAGTCGGGAGATGGAAGTCCTACTAGAAGTTTGAATACGCACCGTCTGAGTTTGAGTCCAGCACAAAGACCATGCTAAACCCTCTCCAGCCACACTGCAGGAATGGCAATGGGGCATCTGGTGGGACGATGTCTCTGGCCCCTGATTGCTCATCGTTGTCAGAAGGAAGGAAGATCTCGGCGCCAATGGCAGCCGCGACATTGGCCAAGGGCAGGAGACAGTACAGAAGGCTGAACATGGTTCCGGAAGGTGATAAATGGGTTTTGGACTTAGATTGTGACAAGAAACTCTGAAGTCCTGGACCGGTGAAGTAGAGAAGCAAGAGACCTCGCTGCTTGGTCTTCATAAAGGACCATGAGGTGGGATCCTTGGGGGTTTTCTCGAGTCCCATCCAGAAGCAACACCGTTTCATTGTAGAATCTGCGAGATTATTTGCCAGATTCTGTGTTTTGCAATCATCCTTTGTATCCCTCGTTGAATCTCGTTGATCGGGTGTGACACCTACTTCCACCGGCCGGGTTAAGCGGGCATGGTGCCATTGTACTTCCTTGTAATGTTCTCGTCTGAGAATGGTGGTTCCGAATTTTGTCTCGCATTTCCCTTCCATCCGAAATCTCTTTTGGTCTCCGGTGAGAATGATGTTGTCAGGTTTCTCGGGTGTCCTAGTTTCGCCATCGTCACTCCTTGGATGTGATTTTGGAGCCCGAGGCTGACAGGCCGAGGAGGCCTGGCATGAAGGCAACGATGGAGTTAAGACATTTAATCCCGATACCCTCTTTTCCAGAAGGATCATCAACGAGAGGCATCTTGTGTTACCGTCCGACGGCGCAACAGCGCACAGGGAGATCAGCCCGGTGAACTCTGAAACGGAAGACTCTAGCACATTGTCCTCTCAAAACTTACCGTGGTGTACCTCGGGAGCTGAATTGAGGAATCCGAGATGGAGCGTCTGACTGTGATGGCAAACCCTGAGACATGCAAAATCGCCCGCATATAGCCCTGGCTAAGTCATCTAATCTCGGCCTCGCTCGACAGCAGTTGAGCAACAATACAAGGCTGCGAATGTCCGTGTGTCACGACAGTTGTGTAACGCAACGGAAAAGTGCAGCATCGTCTGGTGTCTTATTACTCGAAGAGACAAATACCTTCGCCAGGAAGTTGAGTAACATCAGGTGGAAAGCAAGGGACGAAGTTAATATGTTCCAAGAGGAAGAATCTATGAGGCTCTGCTGAACCCTCGTCATCATGCAAGAACGACGACGACGATGTGCGTGGGTACCCCCAAGGATCCAATTAATAAGATTCGAGAAAGGGCCAACGAGGGAGGCTGATTTATACTTTGAGAGCTCGAGATATTGTTCTACGCACCAAGGAACTTTAGAATTGAGATGAGACTCCAACATGCAGACAGGGGGCTGAGGTGACCACAATGGGTGATCGGTCCTTGACAAACGCATTTTCAGCTCCTGTGGACAGGGCAATGTCGAGGGAAACAACAATGTACCTAGAAATAAGGTTAGCCCTATGGGAAAGATATCGATTCCAGGCTCAATGGCATTGTCAAGTGTGGGAGGCCTGTCCTGGGTGCCATGTCTCACCTTTGGCTCCAATCGGAACTCAGCCTCACCATCAATGTCAGCGCTCATAAGATGTCGATGCTGCATTTTGATCCTTGCTTTTTCTCACCGATTGAGAGTGTTCCTTCTCATTGGTCCTTGACGAGACAAAGGATCTGGGGGACTTGTCGCGGTTGACTACAATGGGTACGGGCCGGTGATCTTGCATCTTCCGTCGTTGTGGCCGTCGAAAGCGTAAAGAGTGTAGATCTCCCGTCGGCTGCTCCCGTAGTGCCAATCCCCGAGGCCAGTTAACGGTTGGCATCGACTGTCCCCCACGCTCCCCATCCACACGAGCAGTATGCTCCTGCGTCTTGAGCCCTCGACGCTCATCTTGAACTCGGGCATCTTCAGCTGCTCTGGTCATCCCCACATGTGTGCCCGTCCAATGGATGTCCCCGTCCGGACCTGCCTCGAAATCCCTCTTCGGGATGGGGCAGAGGCAGTACCTACCTTACCTCTACAGGTTCCTAGGGGGAGAAGTGTGGGCAGGCGTGGTGCGTGGGATCCGAGGGACTTGTCCATTCTTCAGATGATGACGTTGGTTGTTGCTGCTGTGAAAACTTTTTCCTATAAACGTCACTGATCAAGACTAACCTCCTCTGTTTTCTCAACTTCAAACCTCTTCCCTCCTTATCACCCCAATACACTGCCAATACTCATCCGCCAATGCCTCATCAACCATGGATCCGTCAGATCCAATATCAGTATTGCAGTCCCCGGACGTATGGGACGTCTACGGGCCCTTGATCTACATCACCAGCGACAGATACGCTGTTGTACGCAGCAATGGAGAGTTTAGCGATATCACTATGGTGAGTTAATTTGATGTGCCAACGAGTGAAAAGTACTACTTTTATGACGAACTCTCTCCGAATCTTGGCAAGCTAACAATCAACACCCAGGTTTTGCTCACACTCTTGCATTGCGGGGTCATTGACGAACCCACTGTTGCAGGACGGCATAAAAGAATATCCAAGGACCGTGACATCTGGTTTATCAGTCCTGACGTGGTCCTTGATGAAGCCCCTTACCGAGGGATGCCTGTGTTAGTAAAATAACCGAGTTCAAATGTTTACCTGCCACTCGCCCTAACTAACAACTTTGTCAGTTTCCAGAAGGGAGTTCGTCAGTACTTCCAAATACAATTCAATCTAACTGGACGTACCCCCTGGCAATTCATCCGGGATGCCCTCTTGACCGGCAACACCCCTCTTCTGTCTGGGCTCTTTTCTGGCCGCGGAACGACAACCATGATCGGCCAGCCGCTGGTCTTGATCGCGGACGCACTGGAGTTCCTGTTTCTTCAAACCCACCCTCAAAGACCCATTACAAACACTCACCTTCTTGGCTGTCTCACCATCGTGGAAGCGCTCACCCAGGCAACGATATGCTTCAGGCCGGAGCTCGTGGGCGTGCTGTCGGGACACGTGGTTGGTGAGGATGACGATGCTCTGCTGCTCTCGCCGCTGGAAACCCTGGACCGTATTGCCCACGACGGCCTTCTGAGCGGCGTTCTGAGAGCGCCGGGCTTCCATCAAATCTCGGACGTGCTTAAGAGGACAGAGATCCTGCAAAGGCTGGTCCTCTACGTGGAGCGGACCGACCTCCGGATGGACGATGCTAGGCTCAGGGACCTGTCTATCCTGGCCGTTACGCTGTTTGCTGCGACGCACAGGCCCGGCATTGTCGCCTTCGACTACTACCTCACCCAGCTCCCGACATACGTCTTGAGCTTGAAAATATTCATCAAGGAGATGGGTGGCGTGCTTTCCGACGCCAATCGCAGGGCCTTGGTGCGTGCGGTTTGGGGCATAATGATCCTGTTCTTCGTGACGCAGTTGCGGCCTCACATGGATGAGTCCCTGCTCGCTATGGACGACGTCATCCAGGAAGACCGTGTCTGGGGGGAGATATTTGAAGACGGAATGTCCTACGTCCCCATGAACCCTGACGGATATCTGTTTATGCGCACGCTGAGCAGCCTACGCAGACTGGCGAATGAATTTCCGGGTGCCGATGCTATCTATCGAGCAGCAGCATGGAAGCTGGTGAGGCGCTGGAATGGTTGGACTGGGCGGGGTAGGGAGAATGAGGTGCAAATAAACGTTAGGCTCTGAGACGAGCTGGGGACTTCGTGTATGATTAGCTTGTACAGTACCTGATATTGGACTGGCATGACCAGCGAAAGAAAGCAGGGAAGTCTGTCTTGTTTTCCTGACTCATGTGATCAAAACTCAGGTGTGACATGGGAAGTGAGTTGAGAAAATAACGTCACATATCAATCGAATCTTCATTTCTGGAAGGCACGAGCAACAGTCCCCGTGGTGAATATATACATTCCAGTTCTCATCCCAGAAGTTTCTGTATCACACTCCCAGAGCCGATGCCAATATAGTCCATGTTGCGCGTGTCTCCGATGCTCATCGGCAGGTGTCGACAGCATCTAGGGTGACCCAAAACCTTATCTATAGCGCGAGGAATATATTGTGCTCGTCTCAACTAGCAGAAATTCTCAGGCTTGTTCTTCCTGTATCAGAGAAGCACGAGAGTCAGCTAAGTTCCAGATTCCTCAATGTCGTCGTCGGAGGAGGAGGAGGAGGAGGAGGAGGGAGGGAGGCTAAGAAGAAACGTACTCAGGGCAGCGATACCCCAGGCAGCGGCTGACGCATTCGCGGTTGCAATGGCCAGCGATGGTACCGCACTGCTTGTGGCCTAGTTATTGTTGGCAGATTGTCAGTCGTCGATAAAGTTAAGATGTCGGGGCTAAACGAGCGACTTACAGTCATAGATGCAGCCGGCCTGGGCGGAGGCAATGAGGCCAACAGAGACGAGGAGAGTGAGGAGTTTCATTGCGGGTGTTAGGAAACGGACTGTAGTAAGGATAGGATGAGTGCGTGTCTTGCAGGCTAGTTGAAACTCGAGAAATCTGGAAGAGTTTGATCTGTTGACCAGAGACTTTGAACAGATGAGAACAGACTCAATTATATTCGTCTTCGATAGACCTATTCTCGCTAAGGCTTTCTTAAACCAGGATGATCACACGACTCGATGAACTCCATCTCATTCTCTCACGGCTCTAGACAAATTGCTGGGACTATTGAACAATTTAGACACGGATCTCAAGGTCCGCGCCTCCAATGTTACACGCTGAAGTCTTGGTTAATTAACCTGATGCCCTGCTTACTGCAGGAAGGACTTGAGTTGCTGCTGAACCAATCCGTGGATTGGACTCAAGGGACCAAGTCATTTGGATTGCGAATAGAGTTTCAGACTCTCATTGTCTTCGGGCCGGCTCTGAGGGGTCGTGACGCACCTACTTGATGTCCCTTCAGAGAGCATAGACTTCGGCAGATCTTCCGATGAATCCCATTCGAATTTGGCTCTTAGACCAACAACCAGTCTTCCGCGGAGCGTTTTCGGAAATAGTCACCTAAGAGTGTTTTGGTGAAGTGGCAACAATATTATGTGTGTCTTCTGCTTGTACGTAATGACAACTTTGAGCGTTATTACCCAGGTAATACTCTAGTTTTATTTTAATTAGTGAACCCTTCAGTTCCGTGCTACCCCTCTACAACTGCAAGACTTACAGCCCAATCTGGGCTTTCCCGCACAGGAACGAGGAATGACCAGATATTCAGAGAAGACTCACAATCAGAACATACCGCGGACTGGCTGTCATACACATGCAATCATGCCCCAACTCCTCACAATGAAACTGGCATGCGTGTGGGTCGATTCCTTGTTCAACAAGACTGCATGAGCAAGGTCATCGGCCGTTGAACGGTAGATCAGTCGTTGAACGGTAGCATTTTGCGGGGAAAAGGTCCTTCAGCCCCGGGAGCGACCGTTGATTGCACGCATAAGACCCTGGTTGAGTCGGCCCGGTATTGTTTTGCCCAAGGTGTCTTGTCAAATCAGTTTCAAGGACTCAAAGTGTTATGGAGTAAGAGTCAAGTGATCAAAGAGCCCCAGGGTCTGCTGTCACTGCTTGGGTAGCATTGTGGCTGTGTTGAAGTGACATGTCCAAGCCTGTGTCTGTCGGCTGTTGGCTCGGTTGGTTGCAAGTCTTAGCGCAACCACTCTCTATAATAAGACCGTCCCAAGAAACAATAACGCTGTGGTTATGCAACCTATTATGATGGATATAGATGCTGAAAATGTATATCATATATCGCTCTCCAACTCCATAACACTCCCATATAACTTTGATCAGTTCAAGTCACAACAGGTCCCAATTCTGGGTCCTGGCTGAAAGTGCAAAGACATTTGAAGTTGCCTGTGCACATCAAACCCTCGACGTAAAGAGACTCTTTTACATCCGCTGGCTGATAGTTCTTGCTTTGACATATCTAGATAGATTGACAGATAAAGTTTTTAATCGCTCTTGATCTCCTCATGCTTGCAATTCTCCAGTTTGTCTGGAACTGAGCACGTGATGTTGATAGGCAACAGTGTTCTCTGTGCAAGGCCAAAAGTCTCTCAACGCTGCCAAGAAAAACAGGGAAGCATCTTTTGCCTTTCAGTTGGGCCATCCTGGCCTCCAGAGCAGTTCCATCACGACTTTCTCAAAAGTCCATCAAACCTAGTCATTTTGATCCCAGACCTTGATTTACTGTGTATTAGGACATTATGGACGCCCCAATGGAAAACGCTGTCGCGTCCTCTAATATCAGCCCTTCCTTGGCAGAGTTGTCGGCCCCATCTCAAGGTCCCCAACGTGACTGGACGCGTGAGCGCGACGACACGATCAAGTTCCCGCGTGCGCGGGGAAAACCAGGAACCAAGGGGCCGAGATCGCTGGTGTGCATGTGCTTGCGCACGCTAGCGGACAACATTTCCCATGTTGACAAAGAGTCCATTGACGCGTTGCCTTTGGGCATACGATGGAGGCTGTGGAAGGAGCTGCGGCCAAGGTGAGTGTACTTCAAGTAGCGGTTCCGTCGAGGTGATGGCGATGAGCTGACATCCCATGTTTGTTTAATTAATTCAGAAACATGTCGCTTCACGCATGGCATATTGTTGGCGGGAGCCTGATCAAGGAACTTAGTTCGCTCCAGCAAGCTAATGCCACAATTCCACAGCAAGGAGACGACATGCAAGAAGGCGGCAATTCTCCCGACACTGAGAACAAAGCAATCACGCTTGACATGTCCCGCTATGAACAAACAATCGTGGACGAGACTGGTGGTCGGCTACGGCACTACTTGGAGCCATTGAAGAAACTGGATTCATGCCTGGTGCACTTGTGCATCCATGAGATGTCCAAGTTCGATCGACGCGACCTCCTCAGTCTCGCAGACCTGCCTCAACTCGTCTTCTTGGAGATCGCTCAGCGGCACGTACCCGAATCGAATTTCATCGACGACTTCTTGATTCAGGCCTGGGGTCATTCAGCTGCCAGCAACGGAGGGTTTTCGGCATTGCGCATGCTCCGCATTCACCAGTGCCAGCTGACGATACATGCGCTGGAGGACCTGCGGCGTTTCCCCGTGTTGGACGTCGTGGATATCGCGGGAAACTTTTGCGACACAAAATTCGGGAGAAGTCCTGTGCCCGGATGGATCAAGCAACGCCCACGAGATACGCTGCTGATGACGTACCTCGAAACGTTCCTTGACCAGCATCTGGAGGGCGTTAATATGATGGTTATTCTCAGGTACATGGATTGGTTATACTTACATGGAAAACTTCCGTTAGCTGGGATCCCGGGGTCTGCAAGGCCCATCCCCGAGAAACTGTTCATTCACTCGGACTTCGACAAGCATCAGATCCACCTTCAATACCGGGATGAGTTCAAAAAGTTCATTGAGGATTGGACAAGGACGTTCAGACCACCTGGCCCATTGGACATTTATTACAGAGACGAAGATGATTCCGAGAACGGCGAAGATGATCCCGGAAATATCAACCAATCCGCAGGCTACTCGAGGACGATCGGAGAGCAGGCGTTTATGAGAACATTGGGAAAGGACCATTGGGATCCAGACCGCGAAACCTTGCTTTACTACAGGATTGATCCTTTTGAAGTCTTTTGGCTACTGGGGCTTCTGGACTATTATAAGCCCTCAGAGGGCACGTCCAGGATGCAGTTCGAGCTAGGAGCTCTTGCCGTCCCACGACACCGCTATGTATACCTGGAATTGATCCCTCAAGGACTGTACCCCTCGATGTTCTGGAAGTTTAGCCAGGACCGATCAATCTATCGCCGCTCTCGCGAAGATGAGGCCAAGTCGTCTGAAAGCGAGTCGACGGCCGCATCCAGCGCGCAGCAACAAACCCACCCGACCACGGCCGATCAAGATCAGCAGCCTCAACACCACACTGGCCCAGCTCCTTCCTGGGCCCCGCGAGCGGATGATCGGAAAGTGTCCAATCTCACGGCTAGCACGACTAGGAACAAGAGGAAGGGGACTGTTGAGGATCTGCTTTCTTTGTTTGGGACACCCGGGGTCAGTAGTAAGAAGAAAAAGTGAGGGTCCGGTTGGTTGGACGGTGGACAGCATGGACCAAGCATCTCTCAACTATAAAGCAACCAGGCAGACGTCCAAATGGAGAGCCCATAAGAGCTGAGGTCCTCAAAGTTTTGGTATTGATCGTATGGTTCACGTCTTCATGTTTATCCCTAACCCTTGCCCCTTTTCCAGGTCAACAGATCCCCTTTGATCATCAGCGTTGGACAACGAAACAACACATGCTTTGCCATGGCTCTGCCTCGCAAGATTGGGTGAACATCAGAGATCCCAACTGGCCTCAGCAAACTAAACGCAGTAATTTCTCTACTCTTGAAATCCAATTCCCTCCCAACACAAGCCGCTCGTTCATTGAGGATCCCTTCCTCCAAAGAATTACACACCATCCTCAGGTATTCTCACAAATACCACCCCTTCTTCGGAAACACCCTATCCACATCATTATACACATCTGCCTGATAAAGCAGACAATTCTCCCCCTCAAACCTCCTCGTCCCATACCTAATATTCCCTGCCGCCTTGGCAATATCCCTCGCGATCTCCCGCTTGCTCGCGATACTACTACCCCCTTGGATCGCGTTCATCGCCGTGCGCAAGACGCGCGCATCGGTAAAGGTGCTGTCGTGGTCCAGGATCGGCACCGAGCGGCACAGGATCCACGTCAGCAGCACCGCAACGACCTGGAACCCCAGCACCCCCGCCAAAACGCCCACCGCCGGGGACCATTTGACTTGCAGCGTTGTGATGATGACGGGCTTTTCGGACGCGCCGGCCTCTTGCGGGACCCGCGGGAGGCGGCGCTGCGCGCCGATGATGGCGAGGATGGGTAAGCGCGCGGCGAGGTGCGCGGGTTGCAAGAGGTGCGGAAACGCGACTTGGTCCGTGAGGTTCGCGATGAAGTTCATCATTGGAGAGAAGGATGACAAGGGGTATGTGGCGAATCGGAGCTGCCCGGGATTCATGTTGAACGAGATCGGGTTGTTGTCGAACGCCGCTGGGAAGACAAGGAGCATGTTGGATATGTACGAGAGATTGGCTTGCGGATAGTTAAAGAGAAGGTCGTTGTTCAGACCAGGATTGCCGTGGCCATCTGTGAGGCAGGTTTGGCACTCAAACAATGTGCCACGTCTCATTCCCATAGCCGCATAGCCTTCAGCGAGGATATCTAATATTCACACAAGGTGTCAGGTAAGACAGGTGCGTTTCGATGTCTAACATCATGTTGGGGGGACTTACACGTTGTTGCGCAGGCTGTTGGGCTTTCTAGCATCTGGGTAGTCCAGTTTATCGCCCATCGATAATCCTGTGATGCATAGCCTGTATTAAGGATGCCTTGGAGGATGGCCAAATACTGGGGGTTATTTGGCGATGCTGTCCGCGGATATTCGCTGTTAGTGATATTGTTCCCGAACCACGCATGGTTGGTGGACATACTCTCCGTGCCGTTTGGTACTCTTGCCACAACGTCGCCATCATGGTACACCACTTTATCAGCAAACGAATAGCCGTCACAACTTGAAGAACTTTGGATGCGCTTGTCGGACGATTGGTATTCATCCAGGCCGCGATACTGGTGGAGATGGTACGTGTACGTGACCGTGCTGTCTTTGACGGTCCGATCCAGTCCCACGTCACCAATGTTTTTCATGTTGTGTGTCGAGGTGTCAGTGACGTTAAAAGGGGTCTGAACGGCCATCAGTCCTTCGAGGGCAAATACCATTGCCCTTTCTGTTGTGAGGATTCGGGTATCACGTCAGCCAATTCCGCCACAGTGGGAAGCGTTGGTGTGTAGACGGGTGTGAACACGTACCCGTTTCTCGTCTGTGCTGATACATATCATTCCGCTCCCGAGGAACCATCCACTCCTCGTTGGAAAAGTCTGTAAGCATGACAGGATAATCGACATGGACGTCCTCATGGAGGTTGTAAACGACGCCAAATACCGCAACACTAAGACGCGAAACAAGGTTGAAAATGAGATACAGCATGGCGATCAGCGTCGTGTTGCTTAGTTCCCCGTACGGCCCAAACTGGTGAAGGAGAAGCTTCAAGGTCCTCGTCGGGTGCTGCATCCCAAGAACAAGGTCAACTTCTCGCGGCGAGTGAGCTTTATGTGCCAGAAGCGGCCAGCGAAGGCAGGCACCCAGGACCCCAAGGAGAGATCCAAGCGTCAAGCTCACAAGCGCTGAGAGAAGGATGGTAAAAGAGGTGAATAACCGCCGGTCCCATGCGTCCAGGTCGGCTTTGAGACTGTACATGTGAAGGTTCACCAGGAGCAGTCCGCTGAAGACCAAGGCCAGAGCGAAGCGCCATGCGATGCTTAGCCATGGAAGGCCTCTGAATCGGGTGGCCGTGACCACTTGGACGGAGTCGTCGCTGTCATTTTGTTTGCTGTTATTGCCCTGGGAGGCTTGTAGAAGGCTTTTCGCTGCGAAGTCTCCAGCCCCTTGAAGAGATTGGCGCTTGAAGGTCGGGGATGACCATGTCCCAACGTACTGAACGGGCTGTTGCGCAGATGAGTACGTGTAGGAGTCCATGGTTGGGTCGACTCAGGTAGTTACATGGGGACCGAGACAACTGCGACCGCCGACGAAAGAATACGGCAGTCCGGTAAAGGGATCTCGGAAGAGGCGCAGAGTACAATAAGTATCCTGCCATGTTGAAATCCAACGTCTTCACACTGCCTCGCTTTATTTACGTCTGCCGGCATCGCCAGGTACTAGACAGGGGTATTTGAAATGCTTGTAGGCGGCGCAGGGCCGCCGTGCCGCTCTGTAACCACCCCTTGCCAGAGGAACCAACAACAGGTTTTAAGTCCAGCACCGCGACTTCTCCAGTCCGGTCTCTGATCAAAGCTCACTAGGAAAATGGGAAGCCTGACCCTGCATGACCCGGGTGGAATTCGATGTCTCGGTGCTCTTCACATACAACTCCTGTTCCTCTTGGGCTGGTCGAGATTGTTGTTGGAAGACTTCAGTTCCGTCATCCAGTCCCCTGGCTTGGTCCCGTCTCGGCTCCCAACTTTCCTGCGGTTGGTGTTCTGACCTCAGCTTTTGCCGCCGCACCCATGTCCGGCACTCCATTGCTGCCCTATAGTCATGTAACTTTAGAGGTGTGGTACTGTAGTATGTACACATGTCCTGTACATACGTGCGACTCTTGTTCCGAGTTACTACTGGTCAAGTCCAAGCTCTCGGGTCATGAGTTACCGAGCCGGATGAAGGCCGTCATGGCTGTGGGCTGTGTAGCCGGTGGGTGCCTTGAGAGGTGGATGTAAGAACATAGGAAGACCTAGCGAAAGAATACACGTCTATGAACATCCATCCTGGGCGCTGTTCTCTGTACAATGGCTGGGGATCATAGCCTCACCTTGAACTCAGAACCACCCCCATGGTCCGAGCGATCTCAAATCTTAAAACTCAGGTACGGCAGGTAGTGCCAGTATCGCACACGACTGCTCTAAAATAAATTCCTTCAACGGCCGAAAGGCGAGGATGGTGCCGTCCAGGCGGGCCAATTCCGCCAGCTCCGCCACGAATGATGGCACGACCCGTGCGTCGCCGACGAGAGGTCCTGCATGAGCAAACACGGGCGCCAGAAGATGGGGCTAGGGATATTGGAGACCTTCTCTTCGTACAAGATTCACCAGCAGTACATGAAGGGAATAGAAGATCCAGAGCAGAGCATCACCGACAGGGCAGACAAAAATGTCCGACCTTAGAATGTCTCGAGGCAAAAATTTCTCTCTCCCCGATGCAGCCAAAGCCGCCGAAGAGAGAGGGTAAGTGCAAGAATTTTACTCTATCCTCCTGTTTCCCCTCCAGGATGTCATGGTGTATGGATCGACGAGCCGGAGTGAATAAGAAGGAACAGTTTTATGTTGATGGGGAAAAGAAGAAGAGAAAAAGAGGAAAAGCGAGAATCCGGCTCGGAAACTTTTGAAGGCTCGCAAGAGTGGGGCCGCAGCGCAAAGCTTCGACCAATCACGTGCTGGAAGGCCTTGGGAAGGCTTGGCATGGAACCAGGGGTGGCCCCGCGCTTGTCGTCCGAGCTTCCCGGTCCCCAACTGAGCTGCCTGCTCGGCGTGTGTGTCATATGGCGGGGTTCCATCACCATCTACACGGGTCCGTTATCGTTGGCATCCCGTCTTCCGTTCTGTTTGCGCTGTTGCGTAACCTTGTGCAGCGCCTTACTGCTTTTTATTTTCCCGTCTCCCGGCTTGAATTTCGATCATTTCCATTCATCTTCGTTTCCTTTGCCGGAGGGACTTAGCTTCAGTGCCCCGCGGCGCAACACCAACCCGACACCAACCGATCGAGAGCTTCCAGTCTCACTACCCTCAGTAAACAACTTCACCGCTCCTCCTGCCAACAATGTCTGGCCGGCCTGGTGGAAGCTCCCGCGGTCGCGGGGGCAAGTTTCACAAACCGACTCGTGGAGGTCAGTTACCTGTCACCATCAACCCACCATCCAACTGGCATGAAAACTAATACGTCTGGCCACTAGGCGGCAAGCACTACTCCCGCGAACTTCGCCCCGTCGATGCCGACGGCAACGAAATCAGCATGTGGAGCACCGAGGCGCTCGAGCAGGTTGCCGCGCGCAACCGCAACCGCAGCGATGAGGACGGCTCCTCCGCCGCCTCCGGATCCGAGTCTGAGTCCGACAACGATTCCCTCCCCGGCCCGTCCAACATCACCATCCCCCCGCCTCAAGAGACCGAACTCAGCCGCGAGGAGCGCCGCAAGCTGAAGAAGGCGCGCAAAGAGGCCGCCATCGCCCGCGCGCATCGCACCGTGCAGGTGGGAGACCTCCCGCCGAGCGAGTCCGAGGAGTCAGAGGAAGTTGAAGACGATACGCCGGCGAACCCGAACCACTCTCGCAAGGCGCGCAGCCAAGCTAAGGCCGCGGTGGACGAGGCGACGGACGGGATCGGGAGGCTGCGCGTGGGGTCGGATGCTTCCGCTGCTTCCGCTCCCAGCCGGCGCGAGAGGGAGGCGCTCGAGGCAGAGGCCGCCAAGGAGCGCTACCGCAAGCTGCACGAGCAGGGCAAGACGGAGCAGGCCAAGGCGGATCTGGAGAGGTTGAGGATTATTCGCGAAAGGCGCGAGGCGGAGGCTGCGAGGAAACAGGTATGTCTTGGCGCAAGTATCCGGATCGCCGCAGCTGATGGCTGACTGTTCATTCTAGGCTGAGAAGGAGGAGCTAGAAGCCCAAAAGAAGGCTAAACAAGCTGCCCTGGAGGCTAGGGAAGCCAAACGGCGCGAGATGGCGATGAAGAAGAAAAAGAAATAAGCCAGGAACATTCAGAACGTGTCAGAGTCGTGTGGGGAGCCAGGGTGAATCTCAAGCAAGCATAACAGCCTTGATTTGACTAGGTACCATTAATGTATTCCACCATCCATGCCTCTATAATTGATAGAAGTGTTGTACAAGCTCGTGTGTGAGCTCGGTTTACAACCCCAAACCAGGCTCCTTTCCAACCGCAGCTTTCCAAAGCTCGTCGAAAATCTAGATGAAAGAATGTCAGTAGGCCGGTTCGAGAGAAACTGGGAAGGGGTAGGGAACATACGATGCCATGCTCCTTGAACATATCCCGGATTTTCTGCGCCGTCTCAATCTGGGCTTGAGGCCCAAATCCTCCAGGCTGGGACGTGGCGAACTGGACCATCTCGATCCAACGGAAAAACAGGTCCTCCTTGCCCAACTTGGCGAGCGCATCGCGGAACGCAAACACCTGCTTACGGCGCTTCTCCTGCTCGGCGTTGTTCCCGGCGCCAAAGTCCACCATCAGCCACCCAAACTGCTCGTCGTGCATCAGCGCCACGCCCATGCCCAGATCATCCAGGGACATCTCCTTCTTATCCGTCAGCTTCGTCGCCACAACCATGGCCTTCCAATCCAAATCCCAGTCTCCATCCATCATCAAGTACCCCGTCTTCTGCTGCATGAACATTGGGGCGGTCGCCTTCTGAACGCGGTTCACCAAGTCCTGGCGCGCCTCCTTGGCCGCCTTGGCGTCCGGATCCATCAAATCCACACCACCGCCCTGCTTCTTCAAGTACTCGCCGACCAGCTTCTCCACCGTGTCCCTGCTCTTGCGCACGTAGATCTCGTTCTCCCGGAATCCCACGGCCCACCTCCAGCGCAGCGGACTGCCCCTGCCCGCCGAGCCCACAGCGAACTCGTACGGCCAGGGCCAAACAAACACGGCCAGGACGAAATCCAGCATGAACGTCCCCGCGCGTTTCAGGATCGCCCTGCCCAGCTCCTCCCAGGTCAGCCCGGCCGCGCTGACCAGCGTGGCCGTCGCCTCCGGGCCCTGGAGACCGCCCGTGTCATAACCAAACGCGGCCGCCAGGAGCGCGAAGTAGTAGGGGCTGATGTACCAGATGCGCCAGACGAAAGCGGCGACCACGGCCAGGTTGAGCGCGACAGGCACGAGGAAGAGGTTGCGCTTGAAGGTTGCCGGGCGCGGGTCCACGTGGGCGATGTACAGCGGGCCCGCGGGGAGGGTTTCAGTCAGGGGGACTAAGGGAGCTGTGATGGGTTGGAATGGGTAGGGTGGTTTGGATGGGGCGGTGGAGGAGGAGGATTTGGAGCTCGACAGGCGGGCTTTGGAGTTGGCTTTGGGAGCCATTGTTGAGGTGGTTGGGTGAGTGGTTCGTGAAAAAGAGAACGTTGATCGGATGAGATGGAGCAAGTTTGTAAGATGAGGTTCCGGAATGCCCGATGGATGAAGCCTCAACCCAAAAGATGGAAAACGAGATGTGGAACAACCTAGACACCTGAATTAAAGAAATTAAAAATAAAAGTTGGAGAAGAGGAAAGCGTCGTCGCCGTCGAGGCCAGGAGTATTCAGACGGCGGACGCGTTTCAGCGGAACTTGTTGACGTGGAAGGTTCAGGGGGATGAAGTTCAGATTTAGGGAGGCGACATGCACATGCTTAGGAATGAAAATGCCATGTCATGACCCTAACCCAGGACGGCAGGTCGATGTGGCAGCTGCCCAGACGCGCAGCGTCCCCGTATTGTAACTACTGTAATTTTCGTATCAAACTGCAGTTTGTTACAGGAGATAAGCTTATCGCACCCCTGTCCCACAGTGGGATCCCTGCGACCGAGCTCGAACTCGGCCGAAATTTTGGACGTCATGGAGGGACATTGCGATTGCGGCACAACGGCCACTATCTCCCTCATTACACGGCAGCACGCCATGTCCTGCTATATTCAACCATGATACGACGTGGGATATGGCAGAATGTATGTTCATGGCGTCTCTTGTGCCTCGCATATTGGACAACATTGCTAACTCGCATGCAGAAGCAAGGGCGCCTGTCTTCATGCCTCCTCTGCCGCTCAACCTCGCTCTGGGCCCGGCCCCTCTCGTCCTCGGCCCGGTCGTCCTTGACAAGACTCGGTGATGCACCAACGGATTCCCGTGAGCCATCCACATCTCGGGACAGCCCAGCGACCTCATTGAAAGCGACCCATGCTTGCCTAACCTTCACAAATGTTGCCCCAATCAGGCCTGGCCTGCAAACAATCCGGCCGTTGAGCAACCCCCGGGTATTCCAACGATTCTACTCGGGTCCCAAGATCCCAGGTTGGGCCACAGCACCTCCACCACCGATATCATCCCCCAAGCCCCAAGCACCGAGCTGGGCGACAACACCTCCGCCGCCGATAGTATCTCCGAAGCCTCCCCCGCCTCCTCCGACACCCAAACCCGCCCCGCCGGAGGAGGCCCAATTACCAGACTGGACAACGGCAGCACCTACTCCGATTGCGTCGCCGCCGAAACCACCGCGGGCACCCAACTCCCCATTACCGGCTTGGGCCACAGGAGCGCCTCCGCCTCTCGTATCGCCGTCCAAACCACCGCCGCCACGGACTTCCCAACTACCCTCCTGGGCCACAGCGGCACCTCCACCTATAATCGGTCCAAAACCGACGGCCCCTCCGGCGACTCCCGAAGGCGCTAAGCTTGGCCATGAAAACAACGATGTATCCCGAGAATATCACGCTCTTCAGGCTCGCCGGCGGCGTGCGAATGATCGCTCATCGACAACATCCCAAGCAAGTTCTTTGCTCGGCACGCCGGCCTCTAATGTCCTCGACTCGTTGACGAACCCAGAAGCACAACAAGATGCTCCCGAGTGGAAGAATCTGACGAGGCGAGACCGGAAGCTGCAAAGCCAGCCCGACAAAGCTGCTTCTGCCGATCCCTGGAAGGTGCTCCGGGGCAACATTTCCGGCGAGGGGGCTGGGGAAGACCCATGGAAGGTGCTTGAGAAGACATTTGAGAAGGCTAAGGGTGACAAGGAAGAGAAGAAGGCTGACGACAGTGCGACTTGGGATTGGGCGGATGAAGCAACCGAACAAGGTCGACGGGACAGGACAAAGCGAATCGCGCGCCAACTGGAAGAGAAAGCGACGGCTGCTTCTGTTGCGGAAGGCGGGGCTAGTCGCCGGAAAGATGACCGTCGCAGCAAAGACTGGGAGCTTGAGGAAGGCCGCTCCAAGAAACCTAAGAAGTCCGCTGGCCGGCGTAGGGATTTCGAAGAGGACGAGTACGATGAATGGGACGAGGAACTCTACGAAGAACGGCGTCGGAGAAAGGCAGAACGCGAAGCGGAGAAACGAAGACAGGCGGAACTTGCCCAGGCTATGCCCACGCCCATCTTTCTCCCTGAGTACATCAGCGTCACGAATTTGGCCGTGGCTCTGGGTCAAAAGGTCGAACCCTTCGTCCAGCAGCTGGAGGAGTTCGGATTTGAGGACGTCAGCAAAGACAGTATTCTTACCGGGGAAACGGCGGCCCTCGTGGCTCAGGAATATGGCTTCGAGCCCACAGTTGACACGGGCGAATCCGAAGACCTCAAGCCCCGCCCACCTCCTGAGGATCCGTCCTCACTGCCCCTCCGCCCACCGGTTGTCACTATCATGGGTCACGTCGATCATGGCAAGACTACGCTCCTCGACTACCTGCGCAAGTCGTCCATCGTCTCCCAAGAGCACGGCGGGATTACGCAGCACATCGGCGCCTTCTCCGTCACCCTGTCCTCGGGCCAACAAATCACCTTCCTCGACACTCCCGGGCACGCCGCGTTCCTCACCATGCGCCAGCGTGGCGCCTTCGTCACGGACATGGTGGTCCTGGTCGTGGCAGCAGACGACAGCGTCATGCCGCAAACCCTTGAAGCCATCAAGCACGCGCGCGCCGCCAACGTCCCCATGATCGTCGCCATCAACAAGATCGACAAGCCCGAGGCCAACATCGACCGCGTCAAGGCCGACCTGGCTAACCACGGCGTCGAGATCGAGGACTTTGGCGGCGACGTTCAGGTCGTCTGCGTCAGTGGCAAAACGGGACAGGGCATGGACGATCTGGAAGAGAACATCTTGTTGCTGGCCGAAATGCTCAACATCCGAGCCGAACGAGACGGGATGGTCGAGGGCTGGGTGCTCGAATCCACCATCAAACCCGTCGGGCGGGTCGCCACCGTCCTCGTCAAGCGCGGCACGCTGCGCAAGGGCGACTACCTCGTCGCCGGGTGCGTCCAGGCCAAGGTGCGCGCGCTGCGCAACGAGGCCGGCGTCGAGGTCCAGGAGGCGCCGCCCGGAACCGCGGTCGAAGTGCTCGGCTGGAAAGAGCCTCCCGAGGCAGGCGACCAGGTCCTCCAGGCGCCCGACGAAGGCCGCGCCAAGGCCGCCGTGCGTTATCGCCAGGAGATAAAAGAGCGCGGCGAGGCCATCGCGCAGATGGCGGAGCAGGAGAAGCGGGAGCGAGAGCGGCAGAAGGCGTTGGAGCAAGCCGCTGCCGCCGAGGCGGGCGAGGCGGACGCCGATGCCGAGGACGCCAACAACAACAGCAGCAACACCAAGAGCATGCTCACCCACGTCCCCTTTGTCATCAAATGCGACGTGCGCGGCTCGGTCGAGGCCGTCTCGGCCGCGGTGCAGGAGCAGGGCAACCACGAGGTGCAGCCCAAGATCCTCGTCGCCGCGCCCGGGCAAATCACCGAGTCGGACGTCGAGCACGCGGCCGTCGCGGGCGGCACCATCATCAACTTCAACCTGCCCGTGCCCAACCACATCCGGCGCATGGCGGCCGATGCGAAAGTGGCCATTCTGGAACATAACGTGATTTACCACCTGATCGAGGCGGTACGAGACAAGCTTTCGGAAGGGCTGGCGCCGACCGTAACCAAGAAGGTGGTGGGCGAGGCTGAGGTGCTGCAGATCTTCCCGATCAATGTGAGAGGGAGGAAGTTTAAGAACATTGCGGGATGCAGGATTGGGAATGGCATCATCAAGAGGGGGGCGTTGGCGAGGGTTATTCGGAATGGGGAGACGTTGTTTGAAGGTGAGATTTATTATTTCCTATTCCTGGTCTTTCATCCTTTCCCTTATCGCTAACTTTTAACTATACAGGCTCCATCGAGACGCTTAAACACGTCAAGAAGGAAGTGGACGAGATGCGCAAGGGGCAAGAGTGCGGCATCTCGTTTGATGGCTGGGACGACATGCAGATTGGCGACATCATCCAGACTGTGGAAGAGGTCAAGGAGAGGCGGAAGTTGTGATGGTGACACGATGAAGGTGTCTCCCTTCTGCTACGGGACGTGTACTTGTACTATGCAATGTATGATACCGGTCTACCTCCCCTATGTTCTTCACGCGATAAACACGGAATAAAACTAGCAGGATAGATAGACCAGGCGGGTAGACGGGACTGCTTACTTATATGGCGGGAATGAAGCTGAAGGGAGGAGGAGCAAGTTCTGGTCAGGATGGTGATAGCACCAGAAGCACACCGATGTAGATATACATGTACTGTACCATGTACAAACAAATAGAGCCTGCTCTCTTGCTACACTTTATTACCGTCTCCTCGGTGGCCCCAAGCTCGCTGAAGACATTCGTACCACTGTAGTTTCGTTCGCGCTCTGGATGCGTGCCCGCTCCTTCTGGAGCCTGATCAGCCCTATGCGGTCCGTCACAGGCGTCGCGTCAATGATGCTATCAAACGCCGTGTCATCGGCGACGTCATCGCCGCTATCATCCCCGTCGGACTCGTCCGAGTCTGCTGCTACGCCCTTGTTGTTGTCCGAGTCTGGCTCGGCTTCCGAATCGGATTTGTATCGCGGCTGCGGGCGGGGGATGGTCGCGATGTGAGACTTTTTAGGCAGAGCCTCCTGACTGTTTGGTGATAATGGGGAGGGCTCGGCGATCGGGTTGGCGAAGGACTTAGAGGCGAGGATCTTGCGACGGATGGCTTCCATCTCTTCGGCATCGTCTTCTGACTCGGAGTCGGAAGGAGGGAGCGCGTAATGGTCCCGTTGGGAGGGGGCCTCGTCGGGGTCTGCGGGCGCTTTTGACGGGGGTGGTTTCGTGCCGAGATAGATGCCGTCGGGTTCCTCGTCATCAGCCTTTTTACTGCCTTCCTGGCTCCCTTCGTCCTCGTCGTCATCATCACCGTCATCATCCGATCCCACGGGCGCTCGCCGGTTGACGTTTCCGCCCGCCCACAAATCATCCGGGTCCCCGTCCTCCCGGCTCTCGGTGTACTCCCGGTCCAGCCTGTCCATCCACTCCTGCTCAACCTTCTTCACGGCCGCCTCGTCTTCGCACGCGGCGTACCTCTTCAACAGCGCAGCGTTGATCTCAAGGAAAGCAGATCCATAAGAAAACGGAGCCAGGATCTGTTCCGCCCAATCGTGATGCCCACAAATCGCAAACGCCGCAGCCAGAGCCTCAACACAATTGAGCCGCCACGGACGGCCGTAATTCACCGTGTTGGCGGCGACGAGGTAGGGCAGCAGGCGCTCGCAGCGGCCGCCCACCTTGGACCATTGCACCTCCTTGGTGCGGGCCCACGAGCACTCGACGACGGCGGCCCCGTATTGTTCCAAGAGCTCGCGATCGGCCGGCGACAGGGTGCGTTTGCCGTTCGGGGTGATGACGACGCCGGCGTGGCGCTGGCCGAGGTGCAGCTCCCGCATCAGCCCCAGCTTCATCAGCCGCTTGCCGGAACAGCGCTTGGGGTCGCAGTGGCCGAGGTCCCAGCAGGCGGCTTTGAAGGGGGGTCTGGAGGAGGCGGCGGCGGCGCGGGCGGTTTCTGGGTTTTGTTCGTTCGGGGATTTGGAGTTGTTGTCGGAGTTGTCGTCTTTGGGGCCGCGAAGGTAGCGCGGGGGAGGGCGGTTGTGGTGTTTTCCGCCTCGGGAAAAGTTGTCTTTTTTGTGTCGGACCATGGTGGTTGGATTCTGAAGTGGGTTTTGATGGTGACTTGAGGGAGGTTGTGTTGACGATGGAGTTTCTTCAATTTTTTGGAGGCGACGAGACCTGAACTTTTGATGGAGGGGCTTTCCTTTCTGGATTGCGAGTCCCCCGTTGATTGCATCATTGAGCGCGGGGTGTGGTGGGGCCACCCCTGGTAGCGAGAGTGGAGCATAACTTATGCATCTATCGCAATACAGCACCTATCATGCCAGTTGATATGCATTTACACATGCACTCTCCCCTCCGGTCTCCCTCGGACAGGAATGGCCCAAGCTCTCCAACTCCAAAGCATCTCCAGATCCAATCCAAGCTGAGCGCATTGCCGTGCTGCCTGGCCCCAACCCCCGGACAAGACTACGTAAATACTGACGAACAGGTCTTCGTCTCTCCACCGCCACGTATCCTCTGGACTGGACACATATAAACAAAGTCCAGCCCAGCAAGTAGCATCCTCGCCGCCGTCGTCATCCGGGCATTTCGCATCAGCATCACAACTCTCTCCCAAAGTCTTCAACATGGAGGCTGCGTCAGCTCGCTACGCAGCGCGAGACCGCTGGGCTGATATGGGTCCCCCGGCCCAGTCACAACTCCAACGATACATCCAGGCCGCCTGCAGTCCCGACAAGTACGAGCCCGATCTCGCTCTCAACCTCGAGATTGCCGACCTCATCAACGCCAAGAAAGGCTCGGCCCCGCGTGAGGCCGCCGTGGCCATCGTCGGCTACATCAACCACCGCAATCCCAACGTCGCCCTCCTCGCCCTCAACCTGCTCGATATCTGCGTCAAGAACTGCGGCTACCCCTTCCATTTGCAAATCAGCACCAAGGAGTTCCTCAACGAACTCGTCCGTCGCTTTCCCGAACGACCCCCGGTTCGCCCCTCGCGTGTCCAGCTCAAGATCCTCGAAGCAATCGAAGAATGGCGCTCCACCATCTGCGAGACGAGTCGCTACAAGGAGGATCTGGGGTTTATCCGTGACATGCACCGGCTCCTGAGCTACAAGGGCTACACATTCCCCGAGATCCGCCGTGAAGATGTGGCCGTCTTGAATCCCAGCGATGTAGGACCGAAACCTCGCCCTGCTCGAAATTGCCACCTAGGAACGAATCGCTAACCAAAACAGACTCTCAAATCCGCCGAAGAAATGGAAGAGGAAGAACGCGAGGCACAATCGGCCAAGCTTCAGGAGCTCATTCGCCGAGGTACCCCTGAGGACCTGCGCGAGGCAAACAAACTGATGAAGATCATGGCCGGCTACGACACCCGCTCCAAAGTCGACTACCGCGCCAAGGCCGCCGAGGAGGTGGCCAAGATCCAACAGAAAGCAAAACTGCTCGAAGAAAGGCTAGACAACTTCCAGCCGGGAGACAAGATCGTCGACGGCGATGTGTTCTCGGAGCTCGCCGCCGCCCTGACGAGTGCCCAACCCAAGATCCAAAAGATGTGCGAGGAGGAATCGGATGACCACGAAGCTGTCGCCAAGCTCCTCGAGATCAACGACAGCATACACCGCACCGTTGAGCGGTACAAGCTGTTGAAGAAGGGGGACATCGAGGGGGCGAAGCGCGTCGCCAAGGGCGGCCCGGTATCAACAACAGGCGCGGGCGGAAAGGCGGCTTCGAAGGAAGTATCGCTGATCGATCTGGACGATGGGGACGCCAATGGCAGCAGTGCTGCTTCCCAGCAACCTTCCCAGACCGCTGGTGTCGAAGATGACCTTCTCGGTCTGTCATTAGGCGACTCGAGCAGTAGTACATTTGGTCAAACAGGTGGGATAGCTCTCGGCTATGGGGCCAACACAAGTGAGCATCGCAGAGTCGTCTCAGTTGAGCGGGAGCTAACCGTTCCAGATATTCCAGGCCCAGCATTGTTGTCATCCTTGACGCAAAGCAACAGCGCCAAGGGCCAAGTCCCGACGTCCGCATCCCCAGGTCCCTTCTCCAATTTCTCCTCCCTCACTTCCGCGCCGGCGTCAAAGTCGGCAACGCCTCAGCCTCCTTCCAAGCAGGCCTTCTCGCCGCCATCACAACAACAAGCTGCCGCCACCGACCCCTTCGCGGCGCTGGCATCCCTCTCCCCGACTCCACCTGCTGTTGCACCGGCACAGTCGGCACCTCCTCCAGCAAACGACGACGATGAGTGGAATTTTGCCTCCGCGCTGCCGCCAGAGCAGCCACAGCTGCCCAAGGAGCACCAGGTCGTCGTGAGCAACACGGGCCTGAGGATCGACATGGCGGCGAGACGCGCCGGGCCAAGCGATCCCCCGATCCAGCTGCTCTTTGCGTTTTCGAATAACGCAACACAACAGCTTACCGAGTTGCACTTCCAGCTGGCTGTGACCAAGGTATGTTGCCATCTCCGTAGTATGTGGTTTTCCAATGGCACCTGTATACTGACATGGAACCAGGGGTATGAGCTGCAATTGAAGCCGCAGTCCGGGAGGACGTTGGAGCCCAAGCAGGTCAGGGGAGTGACGCAGTATATCAGTGTGTGGCATGCGGGCGCGAAGGACAGGAAAGTGGAATCTGTGAGGCTCAGGTGGCGCGTGTCGTATAAGCTTGGTGGTGAGTTGAAGCAGGAGATGGGGGAGATTCCCGAGTTTAGTCTTGCATAGTATGGGCTCAGGGGAACGGGGTTGGGTGGTGTGGGTAGAAGAGATGAACTAGTCTGAGCGGCATGACACTGCATGGCATGGCGAGTGTAGGCGTGTATGAACGGATCGGAGTTGATATCCAGGTCGTTTGAGAATGGGTTGTCGGTTCGATTCTAAGAGAGAGGAACAAAAGATCTACGTGGTACATGCATCACTCATGGCGCTGCTGTTTGATATCCTGGAGTAGCAAGTAAAATCAACAGAAGGACGGTCAACAAACACTTTGACACCTCACCGTTTTATGTGCTATAAACGGTAAATCATGATGGTATTTTCCTCTCGAAGTAATAATGATGATAATGAATGCTACTGATACAAAAACACACTGATGCTATCCAATCCCTCATGCTACCTGCTTGTTCATCAACCCCAATATGAAACCATAAAGACATGCATCCATGCACCTGATAAATACAATGGAACATAAAAAGAAAAAAAAAAGAAAAAAGAGAAAAAAAGGAAAACTAAAATGTCCTCATAACCCATCGACATTTTCATACCTCCCTCAGGCCTTCACCCCCTCACCCCCTCCAACTCCTCGTAGTACCAGGGAAACTCCCCGCCCTACCCCGTCTCACACCCCCTCGTGGTGGACTCGCGCCTGTTGCTGTCCCACTGCCCCCAATCGGCGGGGTGGCTAGCGTAGCAGGCGTGGCAAGCGTCGTGGGCGTCGTCGTAGGCGTATGCGTGTCAAACCCAAACCCAACTACCGTCCCGTCGTCCATCATGATCCCCGCCGCCGGGTGGATGGCAGTTGTTGTTGTTGTTGTGGTGGTGGTGGTGGTGGTGGTCCGTCCGGGAGCGGAGGATGAACGGGCCATTGCTTCCCCTCCCTCTCCTCCGACGCCGACTAGGGTTGGTTCAGCAGCAGCGATGAGATTGCTGTCGTCGGGTGGGACGATGACGGTCGTCGGAAGAACCCCGCCGCCAACGCCGCTGATCCCCCCGATCCCGGCGAGCTCGTCGTCATTGCCTTCGAACAGGTCGACCCCGAGGCCCAAACCTATCCCCGTTGATGCTGATCGTCCACCACCACCATGCCCTTGCCCGTGTCCGTGCCCGTGCTGGTGTTCGCCCGCCTGACCAGCAGGAGACGGGTACGCGTAGCTATACCCATGGCCGAACCCAACCGGTTGTTGTTGAGCACGTGAATGTCCGTGTCCTCCGTGTCCTCCATGTCCAACGCCCTGTTGTTGTTGTGGTAGTTGCTGTTGTGGATACCCCCAACTCCCGTACCCCCTTTGATGCTGATACCGTCTATGCTGCTGCTCCCACCGGTTATAGCTCGTGTCCACGTCCGGGAAGGCATTGTCCAGCCGCGGGGATGGCTCGGTTTCGGTGTAGCTCGGGGGGTGGGCGCGGGTGAAGGAGAGGGGAAGGCCGGGCCCGCCGCCGCCGTGTCCGACCCCTGGTGCTGGCCCTGGCAGGGTGGTGCTGGAGGAGGTGAAGCGGATGGGTAGGGAGGGGGTGTGGATCGGGAGGGTGGTTGAGCTTGCTCCTCCTGGAGTTACTGTTCCTGATCCTGTCACTGCGAGGTCGGGATGGTGGTGATGGCTGTGGGAAGGGGTGCGGGCGGGTGAGGAGGAGCGGGAGGGCGGGGATTGGTGAATTTTGGGGAGTTGTTGTTGGGGGGAAAGGTGTTGGTGTTGGTAGTTGGGATGGTTCGGGTTGAAGTGCGGGTATGTTGCAATGGTGGTGGCGATGGTTTGGCCCGGCGGGGTGACGCCGAGGCTGTTGGAGTTGGAGCCGCCGCTGCTGGAGCCGCGGTGGGAGTTGTCGCGCGACATGGGCTGCGAGGAGTAGCCTGCCGCGGGGCCACCGCGGAGGAATTGCAGCTGGGGATGACCGGGGCCGAGAGGCGGGTGTTGTTGTGCGCTGGGAAGAAGAGAGGGGTAGGATAGCGACATGCGATCGTCCGCGGCGTAGGGATAGTGGGCCGGTCCTGCTCCTGCTGGGGCTGGGGTATATGTGCCGTCATTGGGGTTGTAGTAGAGAGTGTCGTACCGGTGGACGATGACCGGCACAGGACCGCCGTTGCTGCCGGCCGGTTGGGTGGCAGGGAGGATGAGGTCGTCGGTAGGGATGGCAGAGAAGGAGGGAGGCGGGAACGGCGAGGCCCGGTTCGCCGGGCTGGAGCTGGCGGAGCGGCTGCCGCGGAAGGGCGGGCGTGGAGGAGTGGCGATGAAGTCCGCCGGATCGTCCTGGGTCATGGCGGGAATGCTCGGGACGGTACTATGGGTTGAGAGCTGGCCCTGGCTCTGAGGACGGCGCGGCGGTGCTGTTTTGTTGGCATCTTCGCTGTTCTTCTTGTCTGATGAGGGCAAGATTGTCTTGAGCATGCGGATGGTCTTCTCGGTCCAGCTCTTGGGTGAGGACAAGATCTGCGCTGACACGTCCGTGGTCGGCGTTTTTACCGTCTGAGCCACCGCCCAGCTATTCCTCCCGACGAGCGTCATCGGCCGGGCGCCCGAGGACGAGGGGCGGCCTTCTCCTCCCACCTCGCCTAGCGGAGACGGCGGCGCGGCGAGCTTGATCTTGTGAAGCTGAGCTGCGGCTTCACTCTGCGCCGTTATTGGGGGCAAGGACATCAGCGTCATTGCCCTCTTGCCGTTGTTGCTTGTGCTAGCACCGCGGTCTGTGCCCCCGATAGACCCAGCAGCCACAGCCTGGCTCAGACCAACGCGCGGGTCGCTGCGGTAGGCGCGCGGATCAGCGATCTCCCTATCCCGCCAGGCGCCGGCCCGGTCGTGATACCGCCTCGACTGCTGCCGGACAATGACGCGGTGTGTCGGCCTGGTGGTGTGCCAGTCCTCAAAGTACGACTGGCAACCGCTGCTCCCTGGACGGCCACCACCGGAAGGGTCCGGCGATGCCGTGACGATCGAAGCCGCATCGCTGAGATGGAGCTGGGTACCATGCATCGAGAGCACAAGCGTGTTCTGGTCGTCGTCGTCCACCCCGCCAGAGATGGCGCTGGCGGCATCGTAGGTGTCCAGAATCCCCGGCGTCGGCGGCATGGCCGTACTCTCGGGATACGGGGGCCACTCCAAGGATTGACGGCCGGGCAGGTCCACGTGCGTAGGCGACTGGATATGGTCGATGCTACGAGGGTCCCGGAGCGATCCGGTCCGGCTGAGCTGGCTGCTTTCGTGAGACTGGATGGTGGCGGCATCGGACGGCGAGGACGTGCTGAGCCTGTCGAAAACAGAGGCCGGGTGTTCCTCGGCGGAGCCGTCGACGATGTTCTTCTGCACGGCCTGCGAGAGCTCCGTGATGCGGTCATCGATGCCCGACAGCCGAGCATTGAGGTGTTCGCGCGCCCCGGAGAGCTTGGGATACCGCCGCTGGAAGCGGTTGAGATGCTGCTGGAGCTTGGCCCCGTGGATGGAGAAGCGGCGGTAGTCCTCGGGCAGGCCGACGCGCGAGTCCTCGCGGATGCGGCGGTCGGCTTCGTCATAGGAGCGAGCCCAGACGGCGACGGCGCGCTCAAGCCAGAAGCCAAGCTGGCGCTTTTCTTGGAGGCTGTCGATGAAGAAGGCCTGAACCACGCTGTGGACGCGCAGCAGGTCGAGGTAGTCGACGTGCCGATCGAAGCTGCGACGCGAGCTGCGCGAGCTGGTCGGCGAGACATCGCCGTCGCCCTCGGACCGCTCGACCAGCGCGAAGGCGATGAGGACCTTGAGCGTGTTGTTGAGGTTGGCCGTGCGGTGCGCGGCGTCGCGCGTCTTGACGGGCGTGCTCTTGTCGAGCGCCGACAGGCCCAGCGCCAGCATCTCGACGGGCACGTGCTGGTCAAAGAAGACGAGCAGAGACATGAGGTTCAGCGCCGCTGTCTCGCCGCGGTTCTCGAGCTGCTCGCGCACCGCCTTGTACGCCGGCAGGTCGCCCGCGGTAGGCCGGTCGCGGTACGACCTGACATAGCGGGCCAGCGGTTCGCGCGTAGCCTTCAGGTGCTGAGCGGCAACGTGGATCATCAGGGGCAGTCTTCCCATCAGGCCGACAAGCTCTGCCGCCTTTTCCTGGTCGTCCGCGCTCCACGGCTTCTTGCGCTCCATCTCGAGCAGCAACAAGTCCGTGGCCTCCTGCTGCGTCAGCAGCCCCAGCTCCATGACCTGCGGGTTGTTGAAACGGGGATCACCGGTGACGGCGCGCTCCGTCGACGTGTAGATCATGCTGGTGTTGCGGGCGTCAGGAATAAACTCGTGCAGCCCGGGAATGTCGAACTGTATGCCGTCAAACACCACCAGCCACTCGGACTGTGAGTTCAGCCAGCGCCGGACAAGGTGGACGATCTTGCGCGGGTCGCGCAGCTCCTCCACGTCTCGCTGGTCAATCAGTCCGCGCAGCGCCTCGTTACGTGCGATCCTCCAGAACCAGTACTCGAGTTCATGCCGCGACTTGGCCCGCACCCAGTACACGCCGCCAGGATAGTCGTCCTTGTGCTGGAACACATACTGTCGTGCGAGGTGCGTCTTGCCACCTCCAGGGAGACATTGGATCAGGACGGCCGACGTGCCTTCGGAGCGCCGTTTCCTGTCCATCAACATCTCGTGGAGACCCCGCAGTTCATCCTCGCGGCCGATAAAGTATGAGTTCGGCCGGAACTTGTCGGGGTGGATGAAAAGGGGCTCGTGGTCTGGATGATCCGGCTGGGGAGGCGGATCTGGAGCAGGAGGGAGAGCCTTCGGCTCCGAGGCTGGCGGCAGAGCCTTCGGGGTGTCGGTGGAAGGGGGAAGAGGTAGGGCCGGAGTCGAAACAGATCCAGAGGTCCCAGGAAGGGCAGCTGGAGGTGTGGACGCAAGGGGAAGGTTATTCTGTCCTCCCAAGGCCTGGCCGGGGTTCTTATGGTGTTAGTCAACAGATGTATCCTCATGTTGATGATGGTCTCTTACATAGAGGCGTGCCCGTTCAAAGTTTTCCAAATTCGCCCGGACCCGGCGCTGGTCCTCCTCAACCTCCCAGCGGATCGGGATGACGTTGGGCGCGTCGGCAATCCACTCGCGAATCGCCGTCGAGACGGTTAACCACCCGGGCGCGCTTTCGCTCTCGAACTTACACATGCCCGAATGCGTTGCCTCAATGCCGTAGTACGTTACACCGGGGAGCTGAGGGCTGGCTGACACGGCATCGACGACCAGGAATCTGGGAAATGGTCAGCATTTCTCTGTCTAACGTTGCATCTGCTTAACGGAAAATGCATCCTCTGCATATTAGGACGAAAAGGGGGGGAACACACTGTGCCATGCCCTTCACGCTGGTCTTGTGGTTCTCATGGACCATGTGAATCTTGAAGCGCTGGTAGATGTCGAGGAAGTGATTGGTGATTTGTTGCAGAGTCTCGCTGTCCTTCTTGAGCGTCTTCAGCAGCACCGGCTCAGTGCTGATGAGCTTCTTAGGGACGACGGCATCCGCCATGCGCTGGATGATGGTGCCCCAGGTGGCGAGGTCGGCGCCGCCGTGCGGAGTGCCCAGGAAGATGATGCCATAAGTCGACACGTAAATCGACCGGAGATCTTCTTGGTTGGCGTCGCGAAGGTCGTTGGAGTAGAGCAGAGCCCGCTTGGTCAAGATGCCTCCCAAACTGTGGACAACCCAAATGATGGGGAGACGCTCGGTGCCCTGGCTCTTGCGGAAGGCCGTGAGCGTGCTGACGAGGGTCTGCGCATGGTGGTGGATGAAGTTGTCGCTGGGGCTCTTGGATTGCCGTTCCCAGAAGCCGCTGTAGACGTCGGCGTTGTATCCATACACCAAGATGTTGGCGTGCTGATCATGAAGTGCCGGGGGGAGCAGGTCCGTAGGCCAGTAGACCCCGTTGGGGGCAAGCCATGTCTTTGCCGGGGCACCGTTAAGGCCGTGGACAAGCACTATATCAGCCTTGGCTTGGGGGTGGCGGTAGACTGCCGTAACCTCGAACCGGTTTGGGGTCTTGTTTATCGTGGCCTGACTTGTGATGAGTGCGCCGTGTTGGCGGGACGGCCCGTTCTCGGCACTTACCATGCTTGCTGCTGTTGTAACTTGGAAAAGCCGGCCTCGTCTTATGTCATTCCCGGCTGATGTTGTCCGTGATAGCTGCCGATGCTTCTGTATGCGGAAGCACGAATGCAACCGCTGCTGGGGGACGACGTGTTATAAAAGAATCTTGTCGGCCGGTGCCTGAAGCTCAGCCACGAGGCCCTCCAGGTGAGGCTACAAGGGCTGCGAAGGAGCTCAAGGGACACAAGAGGGACGTGCGATGTGAGCAGTCACTCTCGGGCGAATATCATATTATTTCCAAAGGCGGGCGTGTTTCGCCGTGGCGATCCTCATCCATCAGCCGATCGCCACGGTCAGTCGCTGTTGAGACATACGAAGCAGAAAGATGGGAGAATATTGGTCTAGGTATTTCCTAGAGAACGAAGTCTCACAAAGGTGAAGTTTGCCAGAGACACGAATGCTGCAGGACTGCGGGGGGCAGACACGACGTGGAGGGCGCGATTCGAAGCGGGGAGGGCACCCATCCAGCGTCAGCTACCTGACTGACCTAGGTCTTGGGACTTGTCACGCGGCGAGCGACAGAGGCATGTATTGACCATACCGACGGGCCAGCTGAGCAATCCCCCTTTTTGGGGGCAGCCCATAAACGTCCAGTTAAAATCCTACGTCCCGCATCTGTTTCGACAATATTGGGCTCCCACACGCCCGTCCTAGGGGGCTTACTTGTGTTTTGGGATCCCCGCATTTCGTTGCAGCCTCAAAGGAGCGAAAGCAGGGACGCAAGCTGCAAGGAGAAAACCACAAATGCTTCGAGGCGCAGCAGCTCGGTTGGTCCTGAGCCTCAGCCCGGCGCTAGAACCCTGCCCATCCAAGCCCCTGGGTTGCCCATTGCATCGGCTCCGGGTTCGCTCCCCGGCCAAGAACGCCATGCAGGAGAGCCCACCACATGC
Organism: Mycothermus thermophilus; assembly: GCF_041956435.1. Taxonomy (NCBI): domain Eukaryota; kingdom Fungi; phylum Ascomycota; class Sordariomycetes; order Sordariales; family Chaetomiaceae; genus Mycothermus; species Mycothermus thermophilus. The sequence goes on from NW_027191431.1 coordinate 487,791, forward strand.
CGCCCGGGGGTTGCCGCCGAAAAGTACTGTACGATCGAATCACCGGCATCGGGCACATGAGGTTGTGTTGCACCCGTTTACCATGCCGATAACCTGGCTACAGCGTATGTTGTCGAACCTCAATTCTGCATCTCGATATTTGGTCGGGGAACACAACGACACAACGTGGGGAAATTATAACCATAGCATGGCTATTAATCCTGGTGTGACTCGAACTGCTCACCGAACAGGATGTCATGACTTTTCGGCTCGACCGAGCTTCGAGACAGAACATTTAGCTTGCGTCACCTTCTGACGCACATGGGTGTTATATCATCTTTTAGTTCACCTCAGCGAGGGCTTTGAGCCGAGGCTTACTAGTGCTCAGAGGCAAACTGAGTCGCCCTATGTTTGCCGCCATGCTTGGCTTGTTGGGCTGCGCAAGGTATGGACACACTAGGTGCCTATTTTGCTCTGAGACAACGATGTTTGAGGCGTTACGTCGAGTTGGTAATAGATATGGCAAGAAGACGGCTAGAGAAGGGAAATATTATCTGTTCTCGTCTCCTGTTTCTTGGAGTCTCATTTGAGTCCCTGTCGAGGTATTAGTACCACATACCTGACTCGTAATGATGGGTTCATTTGAATACTACTGTTGAGTATATCCTTGACGAACTAGCTGAATATAATACTCTTACGTCACAGGCAATAAACGAACTAGAAAACGGGGAGGGTCCTTGGAATCAAAACAATCATCAGCGCAAAGAGGGTTGAACTGGAGTTCTGCATATGTCCGTATACGCAGATATATAGATATGCATATCATGAGTTGGCCATGAAGAGATTGTCTTTTAGCTCCATAACAATGTCATTTCAGAAATACTATGCCATATTTACGCATCCTCTTGTCAGGGTTTGAATATGGCCGTTGAATGACAAACGCCGTTGGAACCAAGGCGAGCAAAAGTGTCGACGTCAGCGAGACTCCGACGTGACACGCTTCCTTAGCACAAAGAAGCCAAGATGATGTTCCAGACACAGCTGAAGGCCCCAGGAAATATCAGAACCAGCTAGGTGCTGCACACTATGAGGAAAATAGTCCAGGTAAAATGGAGCTATCGACCTAGGGTCCTGGTCATCTAGCTCCGAGTACACCCACAAAAACCAGGGGGTAATCAGCCTTAAAAAAGCTACCGGCGAGGCGATCAACCTGGTAGGGCTGAGTAGATTAAAACCCGTAGCTCGCATCGTGCCAGGCATTACTGCCATGTTAGTTGCTCATCTTCGTCGCACAGAAAATATTAGTATATCCTCCGCCTCCATCACTCTCCCATCTGTCAACCAGAACAAACAGCTCTGTCACACATCCTTGACTCGACTTCCTGCACGATGAGCGACGAACATCTTGCCGATGTCAAGACCCGGTTGCACGTATTAGAGGGGCGTGATATCCATATCAGACCAGATGACCACGGCCTTTACGACAAACTCACCCACGAGCAGCTAGCCGACGACAGCGTGTTCTGGTCTCCCACCATCCCCGAACGCAAGGAGCCCGGCCCGATACCGCCCGAGATCGAAAAGGTCCTGATCGGGGGAGCCCGCGCACTGGCCTTAATCGTCCCCAAGGTCGCAGAGAAGGTGTGCCCGCAACTCAAAGGGATCCTCACCGTCGGTGCCGCCGTCGTGTCGTATCTCCTTCGCGACGGTAAATCGGACGACGACCAGAAGAACAAGGTCGTCCCCATTAAGCCGGACGTCATTGCGGCCCTGAAAGACACCCGGCTGCAGCTTTACCGGGCCAAGCTGGACGCGCTGCTCAACATCATCCAGATCCGCGGCAACAAGAACGAGGATGTCTTCAACCGCGTCTCGTCCGCGGACTTCGTCGTGATTAAAAAGGTGTATGACATTCTCGACGAGAACGCGTTTGGCGCCAGAGACGACCAATGCTCGCTGCTCGTCATGGTCGAGAGCCTGCTCAATAACTTCCACTGGGGATCGCATGACGTCGAGAAGGACATCATGTATCTCGTCCCTTTCATGATCCAATGCATGCAACTTCGGCTTGTCCTGTCAGCAAACCTTGTTGCCATCTGCAGGGATAGCAAGGACATGAAGGAGTTCGCCGATCGCTACGTCGTTGAGTTCCAGACCGATCTGGATTTTGTTGCCTCGACTCTCCGCATCATCGTCGAGAAGCTCAGGAAACTAATGGCCGACGAGAAGAAGAAGCGAAGGGATTGCTTCAAGGGCGAGCTCAAACCCCCAAACTTTATATGGACGTCCCGGTACCCATGGACGTGGTCATTTACTGATGACTACTCCGGCCGGACTTTCAACTACGTTTTCGGGCCGGGCTTGCTCAAAGAATTGTTGGACAGGCTCCCTTTGAGGCCCCCTGTCCCAACTTATGGGGTTGTATTCGAATTTACAAAAGAGACATCCAGATCTATGATGGACTGGTACAAGGAGCAGCTGGAGCTCCATATCGAGCGCCGATTCAGCGTGCTCGAACAGGTCGTCGGCATGTGGGAACAAGTCGCTGGGGCCCTCGAGGAGTACTGGAAGCTCCAGCCTGGAAGCCCGGAACATCCCCTCTACGGTCGGGACATGTACAGCCAAATGGTTGCTTTGGTGGATGGTCCCGTCGCTGAGGGTTCATGACATTTGTGGAAATGGGGAGGTGTTGGAAGCGTGGAGGAAAACCGATTGTCAATTGTTTGCATGCCCTTCGGAAGTAGCTAAAGACATGAAGTATCATTTCGTAATGCATCTAAGGCAGACGACTGCGCTCTTGTTGCTGGCACTCAGTCCCCCTTTCGAAATCAGATCAAGGATTGAATCGGACGGAGCGGGACGGGAGGGGGCGGATCGGACCGGGACTTGGCATTTCGCCCCGACGGAGTCGACGGAACCGAGCTGCAACCCATCTGGCACCTGAAGACGGACATACCCGAGAAGGGCATTGTTTGCTCAAACACCACGCACTCATTGCTGTGTCTCGGGAGCCGGGTTACCCCTGATCAGGAACCGCGCTGCTACTTACAAGTGAGACCAATTCTTGGAGACGCGTTCCCGATTTGCCTCAACACCATGTCTTGCAAGCAGGTGGCGCTGGTGGTAAGAGGCGTTGGTAACACCAGAAACAATATACAGACCTGATCACTGTCTAATCAGGTCATGTGGCATTCTAGACGCTTCCTTGCCTGCCGCCACATCTTCAATCCTTAGGGGCCTGCATGAGCACGTATTCCCTCGTGCTGGACCCAAACTGAATCATGTCCTTGTTGCGAAGTTCCAGGTACCGACTTTCCGGCACTCTGAAGCCGTTGAGCATGGTTCCGTTGGCGCTCTCGAGGTCGATCAGATACGGCTTGACACGCCCAATCTTGTCGCCGTACTCGTTGCGCTTTTCGGTGTAGCGGAATTGGATAACGGCGTGCTGCTTGCTGATGCTCGGATGCTGGGCAGGAAGGTCGACCACAGCGAGCTCGCGGCCAATCAACCAGCAGGATCGGTCGCTGAGATCGATTGTCTCAACGATGTCATTGTCCTTGAACACAAAGAGCTTCCATGAATCGCGGGGAAGCCGAGCCTCAGGTGGCTCGTGGTACTTGAGGGTAATGGTGGTACCATCGGCTTGGAGGACAGAGTTTGAGGCGGCGGCGAGCACTCCCGAGTTGCCAAAGTTGGGCTTTTCGACAGGCTTCTCGGGCACCTCACCTCGGCTCATGGCGAACGAGTCGTTCTGCGAAGGCAATGGGCCGGACCGTTTGATAAGGCTTCGCCCATTGCTTGAGTGCGCCTCTTTGCTGTCGTCCCTTCGCCTGCCTCCTGACCTCGAGCGCTCCGCAGGACTCTTCCGCCTGCTCGGGCGTCCCGCCCTGTCATCATCATTCAGATCTCGCCTCCCATCGCCGCGTTCCCGACTCCTGTCTCGGCGGCTCTCCCTGGCCCGATCGCGGTCGCGGTCGCGATCTCGGCGTCGGTCGTAATCTCTGTCTCGGTCCCTCCTCTTTTCTCTGTCTCTTGACCGAGGTCGCCTCTCTCTTGACCTGGATCTTGATGCTGGTGTTCTTGAACGCCTCCAACGTTCCAGGTCGCGTGACCTGGATCGATGACTCCTTCGGGCGATCTCTCCGTCCCTAGTGCTGTGTGTGCGTCCGTCCTCACGATAACTTGTCTTGTCGTAGGGCTTGCGACTCGTGCCCCGGTCGCCACGGGCGGTGCTGTCGAGGTCCATGGAGGATTGCAAAATGATGTGGTGGCCCGTCTCAGAAGTCCAAATATTAAGCAATCAGCATCTGACAATGTAACAAATTACCAAAGAGGAAGACGGGACAAGGGTCCAATGTTTCGCCGAACGGTGATGCTGGCGACGCGGTGCTGTGTTTAGATTCCCTGGCGCGACGCTTGACGAAGCTTGCGTGACGAAACTGGCCTGGTGTCGCTGCGTCTGGCTGCGTGCCAAGAATGACTGGATCCACCCGAAATGTGGGGCTGCACTGGTTGCCTGATCTTGCGATGGACTTGCCGGCCGTGGAGGAGGCCCAGACAGGTGGGAAACAGTGGGGCAAATCCCCCGTTTCAGTGGCGGCGCACCTGCCGTGCCCCGTCATCAGTGCTTTGCCAGCAGTCAACCCCCAACCTGACGGAGGGAGGAACAAGGCAGCACAGAGACAGCAGGCGATGGGCTGCCTGCCCGAGCGAATGACTCCATCCCTGGCCGCTCAAGCCTCCACCGCCTTCCCTTGCCTGCTTGGGCCGGACTGGCCATGATGCACTTTCATCCCAGATTCACGACCTGAGCCTGCATTTCCTCATCCCATTTCCTCCGACACCTCATATCCCATCTCTCGCTGGAACTTATGCTCTCCTCCTCTCCCTGAACTTCTTTGTCGGACTGTTGGGTTTCTTCCCTTCCCCATCTGATCCTCTTCATCCCTCATTATCTCCTCCCCCACTTCCATCTGTCCCTCTTGCACCCCTCTCCAATTCCCCATTCCCGACCCAACTCTCACACCCCTGCAGCCCGTCCTCACGTCACTCAGCCCACCGGCCGCCTCCGTCAACCTTCGCATCCTTTCCCTGTCTTCCCCCCTTGGTGTGGCTGACCAACGAAACAACCCTCCATCTGAACTGAGTGGCGGCTTGATTTCGTGGAATTTGCCTCCCTTTTAAACCACTCCTCCCTCGTCCCGACTTCGGATCCCTTGCGACTCTGTCCGATCGCGAGGGAAGTGTTTCACACGGACAGCGCACAGCGTCGACACCATTCCCCCAACAACGCGGAAGCGAAAGGCCGCTGAGGCGACGAGTTCCTCTTCGGCTTCCATTCCCAACAAGAGGATCCTCGCCTCAGCTGGCCTCGACTCGGTCCCTCCCACTCCCGTGACGGCCGCATCCAACGACATGGATACCGACGACGACTTTATGTCCAACGTCTCCAGCGACGAGGACATGATCCAGGATGACAGCGAGAACGAGCTGTCGGGCGATGATGGTTGGTACCAGCCTGCTTTCCCGCACATAGAGTTCCGCATATTGACGGTTTCGTGATTCCAGATTTCGGTTTCGACGATGAGCCTGATGCCTACATCGACTCCCAGAAAGATAGCCAAGAAAAGAAGAAGGCAGCCTACGAGGTCAACTTCAAGGTCTATCAGCCGAGCGACATCCAGAAGCAACAAAATGATCTCATCAACGAGGTCAACATGATTCTTGATATCTCCAAGGAGGAGGCCGCCATCCTGCTCCGACATTTCCGATGGAACAAGGAACGCTTGATTGAGGACTACATGGACAAGCCGGGCGAAGTGCTTGACGCGGCTGGCTTGTCACAGTCCTCAGCCCGCGAGCTCAAAATTCGGATTGTGCCGGGGTTCTCGTGCGACATCTGCTGCGAGGACGATCCTGGCCTCGAGTCATTCGCCCTCAAGTGTGGTCATCGCTATTGCGTGGACTGCTACCGACAGTACCTCTCGCAGAAGATCCTCGGTGAGGGCGAGGCTGCTCGGATTCAGTGCCCGTCTGAGGGCTGCAACCTCATCATCGACGCACGATCCCTCGACTTGCTGGTGACGCCCGAGCTCACAGAGCGCTACCATGAACTGCTCCACCGCACATATGTCGAGGACAAGGACACCCTCAAGTGGTGCCCAGCGCCCGACTGCGAGAATGTGGTCGAGTGCGGGGTTAAGAAGAAGGACCTGGACCGGATCGTGCCGACGGTTGCATGCCTGTGCGGCCACCGCTTCTGCTTCGGGTGCGCTCTCAACGACCACCAGCCGGCGCCGTGCGAGTTGGTCAAGAAGTGGCTCAAGAAGTGCGCCGATGATTCGGAAACGGCCAACTGGATCTCGGCCAACACCAAAGAGTGTCCCAAGTGCAACAGCACCATCGAGAAGAACGGCGGCTGCAACCATATGACATGCCGCAAGTGCAAGCACGAGTTCTGCTGGATGTGCATGGGTCTGTGGTCGGAGCACGGCACGAGTTGGTACAACTGCAACCGCTACGAAGAGAAGAGCGGTGTCGAGGCTCGCGACGCCCAGGCCCGGTCACGGATCTCGCTTGAGCGCTACCTGCATTACTACAACCGCTACGCCAACCATGAGCAGTCAGCCCGTCTCGACAAGGATCTCTATGCCAAGACGGAGAAGAAGATGGTGCAGCTGCAGAAGGAGTCGGGCATGTCGTGGATTGAGGTGCAGTACCTCAGCGCGGCGTCGCAGGCGCTTCAGACCTGCCGGCAGACCCTCATGTGGACCTATGCATTTGCCTTCTATCTCGCGAGGAACAACCTCACGGAAATCTTTGAGGACAACCAGAAGGATCTTGAGATGGCGGTCGAGGCTCTGTCGGAGATGTTTGAGCGGCCCATCACTTCCTTGGCCGATCCCAAGCTCAAGGTGGAAATCATGGATAAGACGTCGTACTGCAACAAGCGCCGCTTGATCCTTCTGGAGGATACGGCCCAGAACCTCGCTGATGGTAAGCATGGTCATCAATGTCTGGAGATGTGAAAGACATGGCTAACGGTATCGAACTAGGGCGCTGGACGTTCAACACGGATTTGACTGGCGCGAGCAGCAGCTCCGGCCTTCGCCGCTAGGAGGGCGACGAAGGAAGCAGAAAGCGGCAGCGTCGGTGAATCACGAACAAGCGACGAGGCTGAGGTGTTTCAGGGCGAGTTAAGTCATTAGGTCATTTTCTAGTATGGGCTGAATTCCGGATGACGGTGCATTGCGAGGCGGGGTCTGTTTGCTCCCAGCGAGTGATGGGCACCTGCTGAGTGGTTCCGGGAGCATATTTTATGTGCTTAGGGCCGGGCATAGACTGGGCACATTTTCGTTGGGCGTTGGCGAACTGGAAGATGGATGACTGGCTGCCTCGGCAAGGGAGGATAGCCAAGAACCGGTGCATGGATGTGGGATAGGTTTTGTACATGTTAGACGGACGGTCATGGGCGATGGGATAGGAAGGATGGGATTTCATGGTTGGGGCACGGCCGGGTTGAAGGCGCGTGTTGGCAGGCAGGCTTTGCTCTCTGGTTTTTGCTTTGATATTTCAAGACAGCTTCCTTAAGACGAGCGACTTGAGTGGGGTGAACAACCTCCCCTCAGGTTACGTACCTTTGGACCCTTCAGCGTATACTATCTCTGCTCCGTTTTATAATGAATGGGAATGTCCTGGTTCAGGTGCTTGTGACGTCTGTTCCCCTCCACCCTTGCGGCGGTTCAACATGTCTTCTGGACAGGCTTCCCGGACTTGAGTTTGCTGCGGGTTGTCTGTGGATGAACCCCACTTCGCTTGACGAAATCCTGCTTGGCGTCCCCAAACATTCGGGTCTTTGGGCTTTTACCGTCCTTCAACTCTTGAAGAAGAGGGACTGTTCTCAGATCTGTGGGATACGAGTCTTTCTTCCCCTAGCTCAACGATGCAAAATCCCGAGTAATAGAATAGAGACTGGGGCCATCCATCCATCCTCTGTTCCCCATCCTGGCAGTTCAGCGCCACCGCGGTGTGCACGTGGTACACCTTCCCGTCGACATCTCCGGTCCAGCTGCCACCCCCAAAAGCTCCGCTGTTTGCCGAAGCTTGGGCCCGGCGCAGGGTCGCACCGGGGTCAATTCTCACCCGCTGCCGAGCGCTTATCCCGTGGAAGCGGGGCGCCTTTTCCCGTCCGTTGCGGCGCGCGGGGCATCCTGGCACTGAGTGGAACAAGGGGGAAAAGTCCAATTGTCGAGTCCACGCCCCGGCACTGCTCATCGGCCATCCGCGGGTTTGTGAGAAGTAGGGACACAGATTGGACCGCAGATGGATGGATCCGCGACTTCGGCGTGTCGAACTGGACCCGGGGTTTGTGGTCGGGGAGCTTGTGGGCTTGTGGGGTGGAGGGGGGACCTTATTACTATACCTGGATGCTGGGGCTGCTTTTATTGACTTTTGCTGCTTGATGACTTCCCGTTGTTGAGCTGTTTGTTTTCCCTTTCTTTTCCCTCGGCTTGACTTGTCTTGGTTCTGTGTTTGTGTGCGTACCTAGGTGTTCTTTGGTTGTGGGATACCCAAGATCGCCGTCGCCGTCTTCGGTTGTGACTTTTCTGCGCTCTCCTTTCCTGTGATACCCGTCCTCGAACAACGTCGCAAACCCAAGTCCACAGAAAATGGTGTCAAAGGCGCTCTGTATGAGGACGCTGCGGGCGTACGCCAAGTACGGCCAAAACGTGAGTCTAGACCCGTCTTGCCATGTTAGCATTCTGGCTGTGACTACCGGACTCAAAATTGGCTGACGTGAACGTCCTCTCCAGCATGCTGCGCTCTTTGCCCGGGCCTTCTCCGCCACGGCTCGCCGCCGCGAGATCAACAAGATCTACCCCTCGGCCGCCGAGGCGCTCAAGGACATGAAGCCCAACACGACCCTCCTCTGCGGCGGCTTCGGTCTCTGCGGCGTGCCAGACACCCTCATCGACGAGGTGCTCAAGAAGCCCGAGATCACGGGCCTCACGGCTGTGTCCAACAACGCCGGCACCGACAACAGCGGCCTCGGCAAGCTCCTGCGCACCAAGCAGATCAAGAAGATGATCGCCTCCTACATCGGCGAGAACAAGACCTTCGAAACCATGTACCTGACGGGGCAGGTCGAGCTGGAGCTGACCCCCCAGGGCACGTTGGCCGAGCGCTGCGCGGCCGGCGGCAAAGGCATCCCCGCCTTCTACACGCCTGCCGCGTTCGGCACCGTCGTGCAAACGGGCGAGCTGCCGCTGCGCAACAAGCCCGACGGCTCGCCGGACCAGTACTCGTACCCCAAGGACGTGAAAGTGTTTGACGGCAAGCCGTACCTGCTCGAGCACGCCATCCAGGGTGACTACGCCTTCGTCAAGGCGTACAAGGCCGACCGGCTCGGCAACTGCCAGTTCCGCCTCGCCGCCAACAACTTCAACGGCGCGATGGGGCGCAACGCCAAAATGACCATCGTCGAGGCCGAGCACATCGTCGAGCCCGGCGAGATCCCGCCCGAGGCCGTCCACCTCCCGGGCATCTACGTCCAGCGCGTCATCCAGAGCACCGCGCCCAAGAACATCGAGAAGTACACCTGGTCGCGCGACCCGTCCGAGCAGCAGGAAGAAGACCCCAAGGCCGCCGCCCTGCTCGGCACGGGCGACACCAAGGCCAAGCGCGAGCGCATCGTGCGGCGCGCGGCCAAGGAGTTCAAGAACGGCATGTACGCCAACCTGGGCATCGGCATGCCGATGCTGGCCCCCGGGTTCGTGGCGCCGGATGTCGAGGTGATGCTGCAGAGCGAGAACGGCATCCTCGGCCTGGGGCCGTACCCGCGCAAGGGCGAGGAGGACCCGGACCTGATCAACGCGGGCAAGGAGACGGTGACGCTCAAGCCGGGTGCCAGCGTGTTCGGGTCTGAGGAGAGCTTTGGTATGATTCGGAGCGGGAGGATCGATTTGACGATTTTGGGTGCCATGCAGGTCAGCGCCAACGGCGATTTGGCCAACTGGATGCTGCCCGGCAAGGTCAAAGGGTTCGGCGGCGCGATGGATCTGGTCAGCAACCCCACCAAGACCAAGGTGGTGGTGACGATGGAACACACGGATAAGAAGGGCAATCCCAAGATTGTGAAGCAGTGCGCGTTCCCGTTGACGGGGAAGCGGTGCGTGTCGAGGATCATTACGGAGCTGGTAAGTTTTCTTCTCTCCGATATCGTTTCGGATGCTGGCGACAAGGAATTACGATGACTAACGAAACCTCACACCAACAACAGGGCGTGTTTGATGTTGACTTCAATGAAGGCCTCACGCTGGTTGAAATCGCCGACGGCGTGACGGTGGATGAGATCCGGGCCAAGACGGAGGCGCCATTCAAGGTGGCAGATGACCTGAAGCCCATGCTCTAAAGGAATGTACGCTAGGTCGGGGATCTAGGATGGGGTGGGTGACGGGTGGATGTTCTGTAACTGTTAGATACTATTTGGGGGCGGGAGTTGAATGGGTTGGAACATTGGAAATACCCCCACCGGCTCAAAGTCACTGGACTGAATGCCATGAGCTATTATACACCGTAGTTTTGACATTGTGTTTATTGTCATCCATGGCTCTCGAGCTCGCTCAAAAATACAACCACGATGCATGCTTCCTTGGCTTTTCCCTAACATGAAAACCACTTGATTCCGCGAACGGAACAAGACATGTTGCCCCGATAAACGGACCGATCTACCTAGGTACCTGATCTATGCAGTCATACTCCATCCAGTCCACCTAAGCAGACGCCGGTCCCAACACGTTCTCAGCCAGCGAGACGCTGGTGCCCGTGTTGTCCGGCTCAACGTACGCCGACTTGACCTTGCCGTCCTCGACAATCAGGGCATAGCGCTTGGAGCGGTCGCCGCCAAAGATGGCCGAGCCGTCGAAAGCCAGGTCGAGCTGCTTGGTGAACTGGCCCGTGGGGTCGGCGAGGAAGCGGATCTGTGGGGAGAGGGTGTTAGGATGCAAGGTGCTGAGTAAGACGGCGGGAACTCCCAATGGGGGGCATATAAGGTTGACTTACACCTTGCTTCGCGCCCGGGTCGAGCGTCTCACCCCAGGCCTTCATGCTGTATGAAGTATCCTTGGTTAGTTATCTTTGACTTTTCCCAGCCCGATCGTTTGGGGGGAGTCTCATTCTCCATAGAAGCAAAGCTCCATTACACTGATAAATCTCAACCTCAACACACACAGAACCCAACCCAACCCTGTCAACCATACACCTACCGGCCTTCTCACACAAGCACTAACACACCTCCAGAGGCCAGGATACCAACCAACCAAATAAAACAACAGACAGAGCGGAAGAGAGAGATCGAAAGACAGAGAGAGACTTACACAAAAACATCATTCACACTCACCACCCCGACCAAATCAAACTCCCCCTTCTTCTTCACCACCGGGTGCGCCACGTACCCGGGGACGTGCTTGGACGAGCAGGCGGGGGAGAAGGCGGCGGGCACGCCAATCAGCAGCATCTTTTTGGCGCCCTTGCGTGCCTCCTCGGCCAGGTTGACCCGGTTCCCCGGGGAGTTCTCCTGCAGCACGTCCGTGTCCGGGAGCGGGTCGCCGGGCTGGACGAATTGCGGGCGGGTGGTGTGGAAGAAGTGTTGTCTTGATGCTGCTGGGAGGAAGGTCCTGGCGGCCGCCCGGCTGGAGCCGGTGCCGAAGCCCGAGCGGGTGAGGGGCCGGAGGAGGGGCCGGAGAGACATTTTTGAGAGTAATAGAGTTGGGAGTCGGTGGAATGGATTGTGGTTGGTTTTTGGTGTGAAGGAGGAGCAATTGGTTTGGTTTCAAGTGAAAAGAGGTAATTGTGAGGTTTCACCTCGCGTCGTGTCCGTTTGCTTGCCCAGAATCAGTCAGGTACCTCCACCTGGAATGTCGTGCTTGGTGTTTGGATTGCGGCATGGAAATTGCTGTGACATCACAACATCGAGCTTGGGAAACGAAGAGGGTTAGGGTTACCTATAGGTTGTCTCTCACAATCATCCAAGGAACACACATGAGGGGCATCCAGCCACAGCTCACCCCAATCATCACGCCGCCATGTTCAAGCCGCCCATCAAACCGTCGCTCGCTTCACTCTCACCAACAAGCAGACAAACCGCACAACATTTCATTCGCTTCACCTCAATCCTCTGCAAGGCAGAAAACACCACCACTACCACTACCACCATGGCCTCGCGCGCCTTTAACTTTGTCGCCGCCACCAAGAAATCGGCCAAGAACACACTCTACCTCCATTGCAACGTCAAGCCAGGCGCCAGCAAGAACCGTGAGGGCATCGCGTCCGTAGGGGAAGAAGCCGTCGAGATCTGCGTGGCGGCCCAGGCCCGCGAGGGCGAGGCCAACAAGGCCGTCATCAAAGTCCTGAGCGAGGTATGACACCTCTTACTTTGTAAAAAGATTGTTCAACCCCAGCATACTATGACTGTACCTACCTACGAAATAACTAGTCAAAGTCTGCTGGGATCTGTCTAACCATGCCTCCGCCAGGTCCTTGACCTCCCCAAGTCGGATCTGCAAATCACCCACGGCCTCAAGTCCCGGCAAAAGACTGTCGCCATCGTAGGATCGTGGGTCGACCAGGGCGAGGAAGAGTGTCTCAGGCGCGTCCGCGAATACCTGGAAAAGGCGGCCGCCGAGGACGCATAATAAAGCCACGTCTATCACACGCCGGTGTGCCTACCTACTCAGCCACCCCGTGAGCAGGCAGCGTTACAGGTCCCGCTCCCACCACCAGCTATATTCCGGCCCTGGCTCGGACCACCATCGTGGCGGACATTATGATGCACCATCAGCCGACCCCCGGGCCTGGCCGTGCTGATTCGCAAGAACAGCTCACACACAAGAACGGCGTATCCTCCCTCCTCCCTTCCTTCACCGGAGACCGCGAACTCTAGGCGGCACAAGCCCGCTAGGCCGTGCTCCGCCGCGGCCTGATCCCGTGCCTGTCCCCCTCGTCGCTCCACCTCTTGCTCCTCCTCTGGTAGTTCCTCCCCGTGTCGATGATGTCGTCCCTCTGGTTGACGTCGGCGGCGCGGGCACCCGGGATTGGCGGCCCGTGGGAGGGTTCTGGTACCGGCCTCGTGAGGTGGTGGTGGTAGAAGTTGTTGTGGGTGGGTTATCGACAAATGTCGTGTCGGTTGTCCTAGATTGAGGAGTTAGCACTGGATACGGATCATATGAGAGAGGGGCCAAGGCGACACACATGAATGTGGTCTCGTGGTCTATCTCACGGGTTGTCGGTTCTGGGAGTTTTGATGTGCCTGCCCAGCGTTAGTTCTTTCTCCCACTGTTATCAACAGATTGAGAGAGATGTGTCACATACCTTGGCTCTCCTGCTGCTCCTCCTTAAGCTTCATCCGGCGGAACGACTCCGGCAAAGGCCCCTGAACCAAGCCCATGTCAGCTTCCAACCGTCCCAAACCCCCAACCAACCACAAGTCCATCGACACCTTCATACCTCTGGGAAATCCACGCAAAAAGCATTCATGTTCAACCCGTACAAAAAACTCGCAAAGCTCTCGCTGAAGCGCGCCAGAGACTCGTGCATCAGCTGGAAGTGCATCAGGTTGGCCTCGAGATCGGCGACGGCGTCCGACAGCTCGGCGAAGGCTGGCTCGAACGTGTTGAGCGGGAACGATGCGGAATCGCCCTGCACGCTGCTGCGCGCAGACTCGCGGAAGGAGGAGCGCGACGAGGGCCGGAGAGGGGTCGTCGGGCGTGAGCGCGACGTGGAGCGCGCCCGCTGCTGCTGGCGGGGTTGGGAGTCGTCGTGGGCCATGACGGGCTTGATTGAGGGCTTGATTGTTGTTTGATGGATTGGGTTGGTGGATGTTTCTATGCTGGCGTATCGGGGGTCTTTAGTGTCAGGAATTCATTAGAGGTGCCCGGTGGTGCTGTTGGTCTCCATGCTGTATCCATCAATGTGTTGATGGTGTTGTTGACTTTGGGTTCCTGATTGCTGTGGTTGCCCTGTCAGGTCCCCGCTATGTCTTGGCAGCTGCCCCGCAGTGACGGAGTAGGTGACGGAACCCCTTGCTTGCCTCTTGCACGTGGTTGAGTGACTTCATTGTTGATGGGAATTGCCTGAGTTGGACACATGAACATGGCAATTCTGCGATTTCTCGGCCGACTCAAATTTCCAAAGCTCCAGGTCGCCTGTCCATCATGTGCAACCTGGATAACAGCTACACCGCCATTCGAGCTCTGATCCAAGAATTAGGCATTTACATACGCATCCACGCCAGCGAGGATAGACTTGTTTTAAAAGATGCGACATTCACGGCTTCTCGAGTCAGTCCGAAGCCCGCGCCAATTCCAAACTTGCCTTCTTGAGTGGGGCTGTGCTGCGCCAATCCGCTACCAAAAAGAGCTGCCAGGCCGGGATTCTCGGACTTGTTGAGAAAGCTGGGACTTCAACTTTGTTCGCATTACGGTGTAGAAAATCTCCAAAACCTGGAACTCATCGGCCCAGGTGGAACCGAATGTGACACTTGTTGTCTAGTTCCTGGCTTTGGCCGCCTCCCCATTTCTAGTGTGCTGTCTTGCCCCTTGCATGCCGATTCCGCCGACCAAAGTTTCCTCTGTTCCTCCGCTGGTTCAACAAACAAACAAAACCCTCTGTTTTCACTCTCACCTCTTTGACACCTTACCCCGAAGTTCCGTCCGCCCTCCGCACGTTGCGCTGCGTCTTCCCCTCATCCAACCCCAAGAATCCCACCCGGTATGTGAAACGCTCCACTCCAAGGATTTCCTTCCGCTGTCGCGCGTCGCCCTGACATCCCGCCTCTCGGCGCGGACTGGCATGGCATTCCTGAAATGGCACACTCTAACAATGGGTTAAACCCGTACCTAGATACATACATACTGTAGTCTCTGGTGGTCTCTTCCTGTTCTTTTATGTTGGCTTGTCTGTTGACATAGACTTGCATTCTTCTCCAACAAGCTCGACTTCAAGAATTCTGTCGGGCGTGGCCTTTCTATGCGGACACCTCTGCGCTTCCCGGGCCAATCCGCTCCTTCGCTTCGACTCTCGGCGTCTGGTGCGGCCCTGAGTACTGCGCCCAGTCTCCGTTGCTGCCGCAGCCGTCAGCCATCTCCAACAACACCTGTCATTGCATACACCCCATCTCTCGCCGCATCCTCCTGTTCCTCAGGACTTTTCAGGCACTGCCGCCGTCAACATCAGCGGTCTCCCACCCTCCGAGCCCTTCATTCTCCGAATCCCGTCCATCCCCCACCACCCCGCCGCCCCGCGCTTGTTGCATCCGCCTCGGGCTTCTTGATCGTTCTTGCGGCGGCACTTGCCGTGTCCACCTACTACACCCTCTGGCCTGCATCACCCAGCACCGAGCCTGAATCCGACGATATGACGTCCGAAGTCCCCATCGCACCCGGCCGCCCCGGAAACCTGACCGCCGAGCAAGAGGAGAAGCTCAAGCAGCTATGGAAATACATCTTCCAAGTGTGCGCCGTTGGCACGGAGCAGAATAATGGGGCGACCGACAAAGCTGCCGAGGACAGCGACAAGGCGGCGCAAGAAGACCCTAAGAAGGGCAAGAAGAGCCGCATGTCCCTGTTTTCGCGGAACAAGGACAAGAAGAAAGAAAAGGAGGAATCCGACTCGGCGTCCGACGCGCCCGAGGGCGCCCGCGTCGTCCTCCACATCAAGGACGGCGACGCCGACAAGTACGGCCAGACCAAGCACTTCTACGAGACGCTCGCCAGCCAATCGCCCGAGTCGATCCGCGACACCATCTGGAGCATGGTCAAGCACGACCACCCGGACGCCCTGGTGCTTCGCTTCCTGCGCGCGCGCAAGTGGGACGTCGAGCGCGCCCTCATCATGCTCGTCTCCACCATGAACTGGCGCGCCACCGAGATGAAGGTGGACGAGGACATTATGCGCAACGGCGAGGCCGCGGCCCTGGCCGCCGAGAAGAAGACGGACGGCGACCCCACCGCGCAGAAGCTCGGCCACGACTTCATGGCCCAGATTCGCAAGGGCATTAGTTATGTGCACGGCCATGACAAGCAGGGCAGGCCGTTGTGCTTTGTCAACGTCAGGCTTCACCGGGCGGGAGAGCAGGCCGAGGAGGCCTTGGAGAGGTATACGGTGTATCTAATCGAGACGTGCCGGATGCTGCTGCAGGATCCGGTTGACACGGCGGTGAGTCTCTCTTCCGTTCCCCAAAATACTCGGAGTTTCTTGCTTATATGCTAACCTCCGTCACCACCGCAGACGATCGTGTTTGACATGACCAACTTTTCCATGGCCAACATGGATTACACCCCTGTGAAATTCATGATCAAGTGCTTCGAAGCCAACTACCCCGAGAGCTTGGGCACGGTTCTTGTGCACAAAGCGCCCTGGATCTTCCAAGGTCCGCCCTTCCCCTTCCCCCCCCTATCCTTCCAACCCACCCTAACTCACACACCCACCCACAGGCATCTGGAAGGTCATCCGCGGCTGGCTCGACCCCGTGGTCGCCAACAAAGTCCACTTCACCAACTCAGCCAAAGAAATGGAAGAGTTCATCCCGCTGAAACACATCCCCAAGGACCTCGACGGCGAAGAAGACTGGACCTACTCGTACGTCGAGCCGCGCGAGGGCGAGAACGCCGCCATGCTCGACACGGCGACGCGCGACCGCCTGCTCGCCGAGCGCGCCAAGCTGTACAAGGAGTATGAGGACGCCACGCTCGAGTGGATCAATACCCCTTCCACTGCGGGAGACGCCGCGGAAAAGATCAAGGCCAGGAGGAACGACATCGCGGCGCGGTTGCGCGCGGATTATTGGAACCTCGACCCTTACGTGCGCGCAAGGTCATACTATGATAGGATCGGCGTGCTGCAGCCGGGTGGGAAGTTGGATTGGTACCCGGGGGAGAAAGAGAAGGAGAAGGAGGCGGAGAAGACTGCTGCTGGTGGTGGTGCTGCTGCCGGGGAGGAGACAAAGACGACGGTGAGCGGGGATGAGGAGAAGAAGGCGGTGGAGGCTGTGGCGACGGCCATGGCGCAGGTAGCGGTAACGACGTCAGCGGCGGATGTGGATTAGACGGGTGTTTGTACAAGATATATACATAGGTAAGGTAGTAGGTGTGGCTGATTGTTCTTTGTTTGGCTTAGAGTAATCAGGGACACGGGACGGCTGGGGAGATCTGTTGGGTAGGACTAATACTGCTACTACTCCTTCATATCTCGATAATACACATTCAAACGGGGTCGGCGTATCGGACAGAGAGGGGGACGAATCTTGACATATCCAGTTGTTTTTTTCTTTCTCTTTTGTGAAGAAGGACTATAGTTCTGGCTCGCTGATGTTTCTGGTCCAGAGTCGCATGTTTCCTCCTTAGATCTTGGTCTTGATCTCCTCGGCCAGAGCCTTGAGCTTGTCCATATCCGTCTTCTGCGCCGGCCAGCTGATGCCGAGGCCCTCGTGCACGTTCGGCTTGGGAATCTGTGTAGGTTTCCAGTCAGTACATTTCCATGTTTCTCTTGTCGCCCTCGCGCAGTTGCTAGGGATGATGACTTCAAAGGGGTATAGTAGACGTATGCGGACGCACCATGTGGAAGTGGACCTAGTTGCCAGGTACATAAATGTCAGTCCAGCTTCTCCTGTCGAAAAGCCATATCAACACATGAGAGTGTCTGTTGGAACAGGACTTACATGAGGAACCTCCTGATGCGCTCCCCGGCCATTGTTCTGGAGGATGTTGTACTCGTTGGCCTGCGTGGCGATGGCGAGCTTCTTGGCGATGGGCTATACAATTGGTATGTCCAGACGGACAGAGGTTGTCAGTCTCCAATTCCTCTCCATCCTGACTCTCCTCCTCCCTGCCGTAAGATTATCCCTTTGACGCAAGGCTACAGGGGGCACGCACCAGGATCTCGGTCAAATAGTCGTCAGGAATGTCGGCAAGCTTCTCGCCGTGGGTCTTGGGGATCACAAGCTGTTTGCCAAAAAGGGACAATTGGTCAGCATGCTCTCGGTGTCTTTGTGCGACGAGGTGGGTGTCGAATGCGACGGAAGCGTGAAAACGAGGAGGGATAGAATCAGACGGCGTACGCAGTGGCCCCGGCTAAGAGGGTTGATGTCGAGGAAGGCGAGGGTCTTGTCTGACTCGAAGAGCTTGAAGCAAGGGATCTCGCCTGTTGTGGTTGCGAGTTAGTTGGTGTGGTGGTCAGGAGACGACTTGAAGCATTTCGGGGGAGAGCTATTCGAGATGAAGCTTGCCCGGAAGCTTGGGAGCTTGTGAGGAGAGAACCTGCCCTTGATGATCTTGCAAAAGATGCACGACGCCATTCTGCTAGCCATGGGGTTTGGGGGGGGAAAGGTGAGAAATTCAGGGAACCAAAGTTGTGGTTGCGTAGAGAAATGTTCTGATCAATTGGAGATTGGGGGAGCTGTGAGGTTCTATCTTCTATCTGCCGGATGGAGACCAAAGACCTGGACGGGGCGGATCGCGGGGCAGTTCTCCGTTAGGTA
The DNA here is from genome assembly GCF_041956435.1 of Mycothermus thermophilus. Classification (NCBI taxonomy): domain Eukaryota; kingdom Fungi; phylum Ascomycota; class Sordariomycetes; order Sordariales; family Chaetomiaceae; genus Mycothermus; species Mycothermus thermophilus. The sequence goes on from NW_027191431.1 coordinate 506,302, forward strand.
CGGGGTTAGCTGCCCGCTGACGGCATCCATTCATTGAAACGAGAACCCGGAAGCGGGGTTCTCGCCCGGCACTGGACATTGGAAAGCACTCACTCAACCCTAGATCCTGGGATTCGTGCCTTCCTTCCTTCTAGATTCCATGGTACTTATTAAAACGCTAGGCGTTGGAAACTGGGAACCTGGGAGGTGGGAGATGGAACTGGCCTTTCACTTGAAAGCTTTCCATCACCACCTTTGAGAGAGCATAAGCAACAGCCCACATCGCCCGACATTTTTGTTATTATTATTTTAGAAATTAATTATGTCCTTCTACTGGCTGTTCTATTATGTCAGGTGCTTCACCCGAGAGCTCAAGCATCGGCTTGGCTTTTGTGGTGAGAGACGACTGCTAGCATAAGCCGGGGGTGATGGTACCCCGCCACCCACAAGCATCCCACTCACGCGACCCCGCCATCAGGTGCTTGACGTTCGTTGATGTCACTCACTGCCTTGTTCTCCCGCCAACTTGGCTCGGCGACGTCGCATTTAACTTGGAAAATAAAACTACAATAGACACGGAACACCCCTTGTTCCACACTCAACACGCCATCGTTTACCATCCTGTCCTGTCTTGTCCCCAAACACCATTGCGACCATGACCAGATACAAAAGAACAAACCTCTACGGCGGCGCCATCGTCTGCGACCTGCCAGAGAACTTCGCCGACGTGAGGTGAGCACCAGGCGCCAACAACCCCGTTTGCGCAAACGCCGACAACTGACATGATATTGTTTCCTCCAGCACGATTCGCCAGGTCCCTGACAACCAGGAAGTCTACATCGACAAAGATGGCTTCACCTCCATCATCTTCGACATTATGCAGCGCGTCGAAGCCCCCGGGGAGGACCCCCTTGAGCGCGACGGCCGTGCCCTGACAACCCACCTCGAAGACCTGGTCGGCGAGGACGTCGACACCGTCAAGGTCTGGAACACCACCGAGACCCAGTTCACCCACCTCCCGTAAGTCCCTTCTCCCGTCTGTGACCTGGTTGCCCAAGGTTACCCAAGACTTGAGGCTAACCACCCACTCTCCCACAACAGCGAGGGAACACCGGCCTACACACTCATCGCGACGCAAACCCCACGCCAACCACCTCCTGAAGATGACGACCCCGAGGCGCCGCGACGCTCTGCGCCCGACTTCACCGCCATCATCCTGACCCTGGTCCGCTTCGAGAATGAGAAGTCCGACATGCTCATCACCATCAATGTCCCGCACATCAAGGGCGAGTACGACGAGGACGAGATCGATCTGGAGCTGGGCAAGCAGGGCAAGCTGATTGGCGATGCCGTCGACTATGCGGCGAGGATCTGGGAGACGTTTGAGGTGAAGAGGTGGGGGTTGTTCGGGTAGGCGGTAGGAAACGGCGAGGTGGGAGAAGAGGAGGTGTGATCGTCTTACATGAGTACCTGGATGAAAACTGGCCCCGTTATTTCTTTTTCAATGATGAGCGCCTGATGGCCCTGGCAGAGGGAGACGTGATTTGGCCAAGGAATATAAGTAGCTAATAGGTGCAAAGATATTACATGGGGAGTTAGAGGGTGATTCTATGAGGAGTTTTCAGGACATGGTTGTGTTTGATGGTGTTGGGTTTTTGACGGTGAGGAACCAAGTCGCGTTGGAGTTTCTGTGTGTATTGTGATGACTTGATGGCCACGAATGATGAATCCACGTCCCACTACAATTTGGCCAACTAGAGGCAATGGAGATGCTCTATTTGTTTTTTAACATTGTGTTTTCCAAACTCGATGTTGTGAACATCCATTCATGGTGCCAACAGCCTCACCACTATGACCTCTCTCGAAACATTGCCCGAACATTTCTCATTACTAACGGGCTGATGTTCTTGTCATCTGACATTATTTCATCTCATTCAACGAGCTGCCAACTCTATGCCTGATGAAAAATGTTCGGTAAAAAAATGTGAGAACATCTGAATTGAGGCAAATAATTCCAGGTTTTTGTCAAGGAGGAAGAGACATCTCAGAAGAGGCTTTACCCAAGACAAGCAAATGAAAACTTTTTCCTGTTCAGGAGTAATCATTCTCCTCCTACTCCGAATGTGGCGTGAGAGGGGAGAGCGGTAAAGCTTTGTTCTCGGATTTAATCCAGTCCTCTTCTTTTTCTAAGCTTCGTGATCCTCATCGCCATCCTCATCGCCGACCCCTTCCAATTACAACACAAAACAACGTGGCCTGTGCCAACTCGAGGCCTAAGTTGTGAGTTGTGTCAAAATCAACTTCTTGACCGTGTCCCACTTGGCAAATGTTGAAGATCATGGGTCATCCATATACACATTCTCTACATATATACAGTTTCGCTGTGATAGCTGAAATATCCACACAGAAGCAAGCCGAGTGCTGTAATCCCAAACAAACCCTTTCCACTTCATCCTTCCAACCCAAACCCAAGCCTAACCGCCCCATCCCCAACGCCATATCGCTCTCCAAGTCAGAAACCACTTTCAAGATCGCATCGCAGAGAGGCTGGCTTGCTCAAACCTCCTCCCTAACAAGTCCTCCCAGCTCCACACTCTCCTCCTCCATCTCCGACTCCCCCTGCGACGACTCCAACAGCACCACCTCAGCAATCGCCGCCTTGCTGGCCTGCATCATCGCCACGCGCTGCTTGTGCTCCTGCCACCGCTCCGCCGCGAGCTTCATCACCTCCTTGTGCGGCGTGTTGGGCTTCTCGGCGCGGATGGCGCGCATGTTCTCCTTGAGGAACTGCTGGTAGGCGCTGACTTTGGGGGCTGCTGCTGCCGCTGCTGTCGCAGACCCAGAGGGGGTGGAGGACCTGGAGGAAGCGGGCGGGAGGCTAACCTCTCTCGCGGCGCCGTGCGGGGTGATCTCGGTCGGTTCGTCCGCGCCAGCAGCCTGGCCGCCGCCCCTGGGCTTGGGCTTGATCTGATTCAGCCTGCCCTTGCACCGGCCGCACCGCTGCTTGGCCGGGTCGATGCTCTTGGAGTGGCGCTTGAACTGCAGGAAGCAGTCGACGCACTCCCAGATGTACTTGTACTCGATGTCCCAGGAGTGTTTGGTGGTGACGCGGACGCCGCGGTGGGCGAACGCGGTCGTCACGGCCCGCCCCCACTGCTGGAACTCCTTGCCGTGCGCGGCGACGTTTTTTTGTCTGGCGGTCATGAAGTAGGTCGCGTAGTTGGCCAGGTGGCAGAACTCGTGCGCCATGACGTTGAGGAGACGCAACTCGTCGGTGACGACCTTCTCGGCCAGCTCGATGGAGGCGTGGTAGAGGTAGTGGCTGGTGACGAGCTCGTAGCCGTAGGGAATCTTCATGCTGCTGGGGGGTTTAGAAGGGACAGGGATGACGGGGCTGTCGGCGCCGACGGGTTGGTTGACGGGCCGGAGGACGCGGACGGGCTCGACCTTCCAGTGGGCGCGGCCGGCGGTGCGTTGCAGGGTTTTGGACCAGACGATTTTGACGCCGCCCGTGGAGGCTGTGAGCTCGGAGACACGCCCCTTGGTGATGGTGGTGTCGAGCTCTTGCAGGAATTGTTGGGCAATGGCGTCCCTGGCCTCCTCGAAGGCCTTCTTGGCTTTCTTTGCCTCGCGGGAAGAGAGCTGCTGGCTCGCCATGGTGTCCTCGTCCTTGGGATTCTTCCCCTTGGCAGGCTTCTTGTCTTTGGTAGGGCTCTTGGGACGAGAGGCTGTGGTGTCTGGGAAGAGCTGTTTCCGTGGAGAGTGCTCGTCGTTCCAGTCGTCGATGAAGTCCTTGTCCCAGAACAGGTCGGAGCTAGGGCGGTGAGGTGTCTTGGGGATCCGTGGCAGCTTCTTGGGAGATGTGAGACCAGGACGCTTTCTCAGAGCTTCGTCTGAAGATGAGGAAACTCCCGAGTTGTCTGAAGGAGTTTCGCTTTTAGAGACTTCCTGGTCACTCTCGCTTCTGGGTTTACGGTCAGAAAAACAAGCAACCCAAAGTTTCCTCTTTGTTAGCACTCACAGATCAAGGTCTTTCATGATATCGGCGAGGCTGTGCTCGTCTTTGGATTCAACTGCATCATCTCTATCGATATCTCGGCGTTGATTCCGACGTCGTGACGCTGCATTATGAGAGGGTTGTGTTTCGGTCTCATCGTCTGAAAGAATGATGCGCCGCGTCGTGCGAGGTTTGTTTACTTTCACGTCCTTGGTGCAAGGTTTACTGGACCTGCCTGAGGTATTGTTCTTTGCCACGTGATTCCTTTTTGCTGGAGATGCAGCAGCACGGCGGGAAGTTCCAGAGCTGTCATCCTCGATATAATCATCGTCCTCCTCATCCTCGTAGATCTCGAAGTCCGAGTCCTCGGAATCCTCGGTGCTGCATGATTGAAATGTGCCGTCAAAGATGGATGGGTCCTCGGCGATACTGATCTCCTCCTTGGCTGAAACATACTCCTCGTCGTCCTCGTCCTCGCCCTCGTTGTTGTTGTTGCTGTTGTTGTCGTCGTCGTTGTCGTTATCATCCTCATCCTCATCGGCCGGCGACGAGGGGATGGCAATGACATTGCGGGCGGCGGCTGGAGTCCGGGGCCTCAGCTGGACCCTCGGGTGTGGCGGTGGCCTCTGCTCCGTCTCCTCTGGAAGCTCAATGGCATTTTCCGGGTCATCCTGGGTACGATTGGGAGTCCAGGCCCTTAAGAGCAGGTTGTCCGTCAATGGCCCCAATTTGCGCCTCCTGACAGTCCCGGGTGTCTTTGCTGACTGCCCTGAGCGCTCTTTCAGTCTGAGCCGGGCTGCGGGGGTAGCTGGAGCTGCCGTGGACGTTGCTGGCGTCGATCTTTGAGATTGACCACGGGGAACAAGGCGGGTGATATCGGGGAACTCGTCATCATCGTCATCGCTGAGGCCAGCGGGAGGCCGTGCTAGTCGAGCCATAGTGCAGGATGTTTATACGTAGTCTGGCTGTAATGTATTCGGAATAACTGCTTCGGATGTGTTGTTGGATATATCGGAACTCCAGATCCGGCAATGCATGTGGTACTGGACGCATGCGACAAGTCAACAATGCGTGGTGGACAGGAGACTTGTGGTTGGGCACCTGGACAAAAGCACTGGTTGTCAGGGGCAACTGAGCGCCAAGCACCCTTGACGTCAACCCCCGGTTGACATTTTCACTTGTCGCGTTGCACCTGACTGATAATTTCACACGAGAATAAGAGCTTTGCTTGAAATGTTCTTGAACCTCAACTCGAGCTATCTATGAGATGGGCCAGAGCTGTTTGTTTAGGTTTGCTGTTTGTTGTTTAGGCAGGTTCTCTCAAAGGCCCTTTGCCGCCCACCGTGTCCGCTGCTCGACCCTGATTGCAGATCCATGAGATTCTTGAGAGAAGTTTCGTGAAGACAAATGTTTTCTCTGAGATCGCATCTTTTTGGTCTCCAAGTTTCTTGAACTTTGTGTCCTACAGTAGATGCTTCGGTACCTAGGTATCTACCTAGGCAGCTGGGGACTTTGTCCCCTCCATTCCATCATATGTCCCCAATTCCCATCTAATCTTAACCAACGCTCAGTAGTGGCAACCGGCATGCCAGATGCTCAATCAACTTGCCCAGCTTGGTGCTGAATAAACTTCAACTAAATTCATTGCCCCCTTATGAATAAGGGTGACTGCAAGGGCTTGCCGTTTGGTGCAACAGCAGTGGGCAGCGATACGGGCTAAGACGTCTGAGATGGGGGAGTATGGAGCGGCAGCATCGATGATCAAGATGGCAGGTCACACAGGTTCAGAAGCGTCATCAACCTGCCACGCAACGGCTGCAGGCGACCGAGAAAACCACGAGCAGCCTACAACGTGCCGGCGGTGTAATTTACCTATCGAGCTGTTGGATCACGGTTGCAGCACATAGAGTTGGAAGAATACCCAAGGTTTGGTTGGAACAAGACAGGCTAGATCAAAATCGACGTCAACCTGAGTATCGTTCCAGGACTCTTCTTGATTGCGCGATCTCATCAAGCAAACTCCGCAGGTTGGCCCATCTCTTTTTTCTGGCTATGAGCGCATCCTGCATATACTCAACTCAAGCTTCGATCTCCTTGATCTCACTCGGGTTCCAAGGTAGGGTTTAGACTATTTTTCCCGGTTCCGTTTCCTATCTACCCTCCACCCACTAGCAGCTGCATTTGCCATCCGTCAGCCATATTTTTGTACCTCCCGATGGAACTGTGACGTAGAGCAGCATGCGCCGTTCGGGCGCAAACCTGCTAGTCGCAGATGCAGGTACAGTTGTGCCGCCATTCCAAGGCATCCCGCGCCAACATCTTCTTGGGTCTGGTGGGGGGATGAATGTGCAGTTCTCTCCCGGCCTCGTTCTGACCATCCTACCTCCCTATTTACTACGTAGCCAGCGGGGCGTCTTCAACAGAGAATTGGGTAGCGGCATCAAGCCAAATGACGACAAGTCAACCAACCACAAGAACTCAGGTAAACAATATGTCGTCAGCACTGGAGGGTAGAAGCATGCATCGTCAACACAGCTCAACCACGGGACGATGGCGATCATGGCAATCTCCGGGGTCCTACACTATGTTCCAAGGGTATTTACAAGATAACGCTCATGCATGTTATATACCCAAGATATCGGTCACCGTTAAAGGGCGTATACGGAAACAAGCAACATAGGACGGCATGGTAGTATGTCCCTCCATGGGTCGTGCTTCATAGGGAGGGAGACACATGAACATAAAACTGAGGACAGTCGGCTTCAGGCGTTTCTCGCCCATGGTCAAAAACAAGAAACATGCCGTACCACGTACGGAGTACATACCCTACTCCGTCAGGACAGGCGGTCAGTCGGAAAGGCTTGAAAGATCGACGCCGTTTCTCCTGCAATGTCAGATCGTCAGCGCGGTACCTCTCCTATCGTACCCCCAAGAATAACGAGACGGGGTGTCATGAATAAAAACGCCGGTGTATGGTTGCGTCGCGTCGCACTGTGTTTCGAACTGGAATGTCTCTCGGCCATCCCAGGTACTATGGGTCCCTTCACTTCGGGAAAACCATCGAGAATTGTGAGCGCCTTGAAGCCTGAACAGTTCGTAACCAAGTTAGAGGTGAGAATACGTTAAACAAAAGTCGTTTTCAACTCCGAGAACACCTTATCTAGGATGGCTCATGGTTGCGTGATGCACTTGTGATGTTCGTGTTGCGGCTCTCGTATCCGGCTGGCTGCACTGTGTTTGCTGGGTCTGCTTCGTGAGACAGACCCGTGGATGGATGAAGACGGCAGAATTTCTTCTTCAGAATTTCTTCTTCCAGAAGCGAAAAGACTTGCGAAAGCCTCGTGACTGACCGGCCTTAGAGTACTCATCCCTTTCGTCTGGAGGACATCCACTTCATGTGAAGCTTTCCCGACAGTCCTCAACTCTCTAGTGTTTCGTTTCCCTTCAGTCTTCCGGTTTCCAGCTCTCGAGGCAATCCCACGCTGCCACCCTCTGTAACTGTCGTCATCATCGTGCTGCAACTGCCCAGCCCAACAACCAGGGGCGCCAGACGGGAGTGGCGGGCCTCTGGCGTGTCGCATGTCCCAGGAGAAGCCAGGGGAGCTGATGTCGAGAGTGTGGCGGAGCCAGCGACTGGGGATTGAGGAAAATCTGAGGCAGCACCAATCTCGGCTTTGCCAGGCTGCCAAACGTCGCACCCTGAACAAGGCCCAATCCCGAACTTTCACGGCTCTCGCTTCCGTGATTGGGCGGGCCGACAGTGAAATGCAAAGCCGGCGGCGCCTCATTCGTGGCGTGAAAGTGAATGCAACGGAGGGAGCGTCTTGGGACGGACGGAGAGAGACACGCAACAACCGTTCCGCTCTTGCGGCCGCCCATGTGTGTGAGGTCAAAGTCCGCCCGTGCCGCTGCTGCATCTGCATCGAACATGTCCCATGCCCTGCTGAATGCGCCAAACTCGACTTGGACCAGATCCATCTGGCTTTGCGGTGTTGGCGCAGATGGCCGAGAACGAGTGGCAAAGGCTGGATGGAGTTGTCGGCAGTCCTCACTTGTGTTGTGTCGTGTTATCGAGCCCCTGGTCCAGGTCGGTCAATCGGTCAGAACCGATCCACGAGACGGGAGCCAAAAACGGCAGGGTTCTTGAGCTCCATCTGCGAATGAGTTCACTTGGGTGGATGAACACAATGGAGGGAATCTGGCGACGGGCGGGACTTCCAGCACCCTAACCTCAGCTTGCTTCAACGGTCGACCGCTGGACATTGGAATGCGGCAAATCTCTGCCTGGAAGGAAGGCGGGCATGAAGCATTCCTCGCGGATTCTCGTGCAGAGCAGTTGCAGACAGGCGCAGTCGGTTTGGTCGGTTTGGCGCAGCCAGACACACTGTGTGGCGTCTTTTGCATGACACTGTCTCCTTCCCCCTTTCCCAGCCCCTGGTGAGCGAAGGGTTCTGGATCAGAACCCACGTCCGGAACGACTGGAAACAGCTGCATCCACTCACATCCCTCCTCCACTGGCTCCACTCGATTTTGGTCCACCTCCTGTCCCGTCCTTGGCCTCCGTTGGCTTGGCCCGCTGCGTGTCTGTCTGTGCCTCCTTTTCTCTCCCCGTCTTCCCTGTTCCTGCTCTCCTGCACCCCCCAGTCACATCCCAAACCACTCTCGCCCGTCCGAAGCCTGCTTCCAGGTTTTTTCGTGTCGTCGTCTCTTTTTTTCTTCTCTTCTTTCTCTCCTTACCTGACTTCCGCCCTACGCTCGTTCTGAACCACCCTCTTTCCCTCCTTTCCCTCCCTTTTTCTTCCTGGTTTGCGGAATTTGTGAGTGAGCTCGTGCAGCCGGCGCAACTCGACCCTCAGCGGCAACCAATTCTCCGCGCCGCCAGCTCCCAGCCAGTCGATTTGCGTCTCGCATTCTCCTTGCGTGCCGACACTCGAGACACCCAAGGCCAACCCTCATCTCGAGCAATCGGGGCCATAATCCAATACACCGTCCGACCGACCAAGTCAATCGTTTTGGACTTCTTTCGAGGAGGAGGGACATTTCGAAACGGCTGAAGTTTGAGCTGCTATTTTTTGTGTGGAAGAGCGCCGTTTTCCTACTCCGCCATCATCCATTCAGAAGGATTTCCGATTCCAGCCCATCGCTACCTCTCAGCCTCCATCCCATCTTTCACAGGCAACGCGTGCCCGCCAAGTTTGCCAGCTTCCCGACAGTTTGGCTGCTGCTGCGCCCTGCCACAACACCCCACCGCGTCGCCCCATTCGCTGAGCCCGCGTGTTTTGCATCGACATCCGCCGCCTCTACAGCAACCCACCGAGAGATCAGTTGTGGCCGGCCACGATCCGCTCGTTTTCTCAGAAGCCCTTACAATCGATCCTCTGCCGGCACAGAAGTTCAACGGTGCTTCGTCGAGGCTTTCCGCGAACCTTTGACCCAACTCTCTCTCTGCCACCAACCGTTTTCATGTCTCGTTGATCATTCTGGTGAGTTTGCAGCTCGCCCACCGGTGCGCTTTGAGGCCATCCTAACTCGCGAGGTTCACAGACATCGCACACCCACCATGTCGGGATATCAGCAAGGCTATGGCCAAGGCCACGGCCAAGGCCAAGGTGGTTACGACCAAGGCTATGGCAACGATGCCTATTACCAGGACGACCAGTACTACGACGCCCATGGGCAGAATCGTGGTGGCCAACAAGGCGATGGCTACTATGACGAATCGTGCGTACCGCGGTGATGTCTGTTAAATGATGGCGGACTGACATGGCGATAGTGGTTACTATAATGCCGACCCCAACAACCCTTACCACCAGGACGGCGGGTATTACGACAACAACGACCAGTACCATGACGACTATTACGGTCAGCAGGGAGATGGCTACTACAACCAGGGCTACAATGACGGCTACGGTCGCGGCCAAGGCGGCCAGCGGAACGGCTCCGAGGAGGACTCGGAGACCTTCAGCGACTTCACCATGCGGTCCGACATGGCCCGCGCCGCCGACATGGACTACTATGGCCGTGGCGACGAACGCTATGACGGCTACAACGACCAGAGCCGCGGATACCGCCCTCCATCGTCCCAGATCTCTTACGGCGGCAACCGTTCATCTGGCGCCTCGACGCCCAATTATGGCATGGACTATCCCAATATGAATAGTCAGCGCTCGCGTGAGCCGTATCCTGCGTGGACATCAGATGCGCAAATCCCTCTGTCCAAGGAGGAGATCGAGGACATCTTCATCGACCTGACCAACAAGTTTGGCTTCCAGCGTGACAGCATGCGGAACATGTACGACCACTTGATGACGCTGCTCGACTCGCGCGCCTCGCGCATGACACCCAACCAGGCTCTCCTGTCCCTCCACGCTGATTACATTGGCGGCGACAACGCAAACTACCGCAAGTGGTACTTTGCCGCCCACCTTGACCTGGACGATGCCATCGGCTTCGCCAACATGAAGGGCCGCGGCAAGAAGAAGGGCAAGAAGAAGGGCGCACCAGAAAATGAGGCCCAGGCTCTCGAAGACCTCGAGGGCGACGACTCGCTCGAGGCGGCCGAGTATCGCTGGAAGACGCGGATGAACCGCATGTCTCAGCACGACCGCGTGCGCCAGTTGGCCCTGTATTTGCTCTGCTGGGGTGAGGCCAACCAGGTCCGCTTCATGCCTGAGTGCCTGTGTTTCATCTTCAAGTGCGCCGATGACTACCTGAACTCTCCCGCCTGCCAGAACATGGTCGAGCCCGTCGAGGAGTTCACTTTCCTCAACAATGTCATCACTCCGCTCTACCAATACTGCCGCGACCAGGGCTACGAAATCGTCAATGGCGTCTATGTCCGCCGCGAGCGTGACCACAACCAGATCATTGGTTATGACGACTGCAACCAGCTTTTCTGGTACCCCGAGGGCATCGAGCGTATCGTGCTCAAGGACAAGAGCCGCTTGGTGGATGTCCCGCCGGCCGAGCGCTATCTCAAGCTCAAGGACGTTGAGTGGAAGAAGGTCTTCTTCAAGACCTACAAGGAGACGCGGTCCTGGTTCCACTTGATCGTTAACTTCAACCGCATCTGGATCATTCACTTGACCATGTTCTGGTTCTTCACCGCCTACAACTCTCCCACTCTGGTCACGCCCAACTACGAGCAAGAGGTCAACAACGGCCCGCCACCGGCGGCCCACTGGTCCATCGTCGGCTTCGGCGGCTCGATCGCCGCCCTCATTCAGGTCCTCGCCACGCTTTGCGAATGGCTCTACGTTCCGCGCCGCTGGGCTGGCGCTCAACACTTGACCAAGCGCCTGCTCTTCCTCATCGCCGTCCTGATCATCAACGTTGCTCCTGGTGTCTACGTCTTCATGCCCGAGAAGGATCTGGATACATTCCTCGAGAAGCAGAACAGCAAGATTGCCTTGATTCTCGGCATCACGCAGTTCTTTGTCGCGCTCGTCACGTTCATTTTCTTCTCCATCATGCCTCTCGGTGGTCTATTTGGCAGCTACCTGACGGCCAAGGGGCGCCGCTATGTTGCCAGTCAGACGTTTACGGCTAGCTACCCCCGGCTGAGCGGCAACGACATGGCCCTCTCCTTCGGCATGTGGATGGTGATCTTCGGCCTCAAGTTTGGCGAGTCCTACGTCTATTTGTCGCTGTCGATCCGCGACCCCATCCGCTACCTCGCCCTCATGGACGTGAGCAGCTGCATCGGCGACACCATCGTCGGGAAGTACCTCTGCGTGTACCAGCCGCATTTTACCCTGTTCATCATGATCTTCACGGACTTGATCTTCTTCTTCCTCGACACGTACCTCTGGTACGTCTTGCTCAACACGGCCATCTCGATTGCGCGCTCCTTCTATCTTGGTTCGTCTATCTTGACGCCGTGGCGCAACGTGTTCTCGCGCCTGCCGAAGCGCATGTACTCCAAGATCCTGGCCACGACCGACATGGAGATCAAGTACAAGCCCAAGGTGCTCATCTCGCAGATCTGGAACGCTATCGTCATTTCCATGTATCGCGAGCACCTGCTGGCCATCGATCATGTCCAGAAGCTGCTGTACCACCAGGTCCCGTCAGAGCAGGAGGGCAAGCGTACCCTTCGTGCTCCCACTTTCTTCGTTGCCCAGGAGGATCACTCGTTCAAGACGGAGTACTTCCCGAGCCACAGTGAGGCCGAGCGTCGTATTTCCTTCTTCGCCCAGTCGCTCTCCACGCCCATCCCGGAGCCGCTGCCCGTTGACAACATGCCCACCTTCACGGTCATGATCCCTCACTACAGCGAAAAGATTTTGCTTTCTCTGCGTGAGATCATCCGCGAAGATGAGCCGTACTCCCGCGTCACTCTTCTCGAGTACCTCAAGCAGCTGCATCCTCACGAGTGGGATTGCTTCGTCAAGGACACGAAGATCTTGGCCGACGAGACTTCGCAGTTCGATGGCGAGGAGAAGAACGAGAAGGACACAGCCAAGAGCAAGATCGACGATCTCCCCTTCTACTGCATCGGTTTCAAGTCGTCCGCCCCCGAGTACACGCTCCGCACGCGTATTTGGGCTTCGCTGCGCTTCCAGACTCTGTACCGCACCATTTCCGGCTTCATGAATTATGCCCGCGCCATCAAGCTGCTCTACCGCGTTGAGAACCCGGAGGTCGTGCAGATGTTTGGAGGCAACTCGGACAAGCTTGAGCGCGAGCTCGAGCGCATGGCCCGCCGCAAGTTCAAGATTATTGTGTCGATGCAGCGCTTCGCCAAGTTCAAGAAGGAGGAGATGGAGAACGCCGAGTTCCTGCTGCGCGCCTACCCGGATCTTCAGATCGCCTACCTTGACGAGGAGCCGCCTCTCGCTGAGGGCGAGGAGCCCCGCCTCTACTCCGCCCTCATCGACGGTCACTCGGAGATCATGGAGAACGGCATGCGTCGCCCCAAGTTCCGCATCCAGCTCTCCGGCAACCCCATTCTCGGCGACGGAAAGTCGGACAACCAGAACCACGCGCTCATCTTCTACCGCGGCGAATACATCCAGCTCATTGATGCCAACCAGGACAACTACCTGGAGGAGTGCCTCAAGATCCGCAGCGTGCTTGCCGAGTTCGAGGAGATGAAGACGGATAATGTCTCGCCTTACACTCCTGGTGTCAAGACCGTCTCCAAGGCCCCTGTCGCCATTCTCGGTGCTCGCGAATACATCTTCTCGGAGAACATCGGTATTCTTGGTGACATCGCTGCCGGCAAGGAACAGACGTTCGGTACCCTCTTCGCCCGCACCCTCGCGCAAATTGGTGGCAAGCTCCACTATGGTCACCCCGATTTCCTCAACGGCATCTTCATGACCACCCGTGGTGGTGTCTCCAAGGCGCAAAAGGGTCTGCATCTCAACGAGGATATCTACGCCGGTATGAACGCTTTGCTTCGTGGCGGTCGCATCAAGCACTGCGAGTACTACCAGTGCGGCAAGGGTCGTGATTTGGGTTTCGGTTCCATTCTCAACTTCACCACCAAGATCGGTACCGGTATGGGCGAGCAAATGCTTTCTCGCGAGTACTACTATCTTGGCACCCAGCTGCCGATCGACCGCTTCCTGTCGTTCTACTACGCGCATCCCGGCTTCCACGTCAACAACATGTTCATCATGTTGTCGGTGCAGCTGTTTATGATCACCTTGCTCCAGATTGGCGTGCTTCGCCACGAGACCATCCCTTGCGAGTACAACCGGCAGGTGCCCATCCGCGACCCTCTGTACCCCACGGGCTGCGCGAACACGGACGCTCTTTTGGACTGGGTCTACCGCAGTATCTTGTCCATCTTCTTCGTCTTCTTCCTCTCGTACATTCCCCTGATTGTGCAGGAGCTCATGGAGCGTGGCGCCCTGCGTGCCTTCACCCGCTTCGCCAAGCAGTTCTGCTCGCTCTCTCCGTTCTTCGAGGTGTTCGTCTGCCAGATCTACGCGAACTCGTGCCAGCAGGACATCACGTTCGGCGGTGCCCGTTACATCGGTACCGGTCGTGGCTTTGCGACGGCCCGCATCCCCTTCGGTGTTCTGTACTCGCGCTTCGCCGGTCCGTCAATCTACTTCGGCGCCCGCCTGGTCATGATGTTGCTCTTCGCCAGCGTCACCATGTGGCAGGCTGGTCTGGTGTACTTCTGGATCTCGCTCCTGGCCCTGGTCATCTCGCCCTTCCTCTACAACCCGCACCAGTTCGCCTGGACCGATTTCTTCATCGATTACCGCGAGTACCTGCGCTGGCTGTCCCGTGGTAACTCTCGCTCACACTCCAACTCGTGGATCGCCTTCTGCCGCCTGTCGCGTACCCGGACAACGGGTTTCAAGCGCAAGGTCCTGGGTGACCCCTCGGGCAAGATGTCGTCGGACGTGCCGCGTGCGGCCATCTCCAACACGTTCTGGTCTGAAATTTTCACGCCGCTCATGCTGGTGGTGGTTACCCTGGTTCCGTACCTCTTCATCAATGCGCAGACGGGTGTCAAGAAGAACTACCCGAAGCAGGGCCCGACGGCGTCGCTCCTCCGCGTCGGCATCGTCGCTCTGGCGCCCATCGCTATCAACGCGGGCGTCTGCCTGATGTTCTTCGCCATGGCCTGCTTTATGGGACCGCTGCTCAGCATGTGCTGCAAGAAATTTGGTGCCGTCCTCGCCGCCATCGCCCACGCCATCGCCGTCATCTCGCTGCTCATCTTCTTTGAGGTCATGTTCTTCCTCGAGAGCTTCCATTTCGCCAGGACCCTGCTGGGCATGATCACGGTCGTCGCCATCCAGCGGTTCATCTTCAAGCTCATCATCACGCTGTTCCTCACGCGTGAAATGAAGACGGATCAGGCCAACATTGCCTTCTGGACTGGCAAGTGGTACTCGATGGGTTGGCACACCGTGTCCCAGCCGGCTCGTGAATTCCTCGTCAAGATCACCGAGATGTGCCTGTTCGCGGCCGACTTCATTCTGGGTCACGTGATCCTGTTCATGATGCTGCCCGTCATCCTCATTCCCCAGATTGACAAGCTCCACTCGATGATGCTCTTCTGGCTCCGTCCTAGGTATGTGTTGCTCTGTTCACTTTTCAAGGTCGTTCAAGTTGCTAACAGAAACCCACAGCCGCCAAATCCGCCCGCCCATCTACTCGATGAAGCAGACCAAGCTTCGCCGCCGGCGTGTCATCCGCTATTCGATCCTGTACTTCACGTTGTTCATTGTCTTCATGGCCCTGATCATCGGCCCGGCCGTCGCGGGCAAGTTTGTGCCAGAGAGCGTGTTCAACATGCTCAAGTCCACCAACCTGGTGCAACCGTCGGGTCTCAACAACGACGACACGCGCGGGCGCACGCCGACGGGTACCGGCGCCCCGGGCTACAAGGGTGTCTACACGCCGAGCACAACCTCGACGTTCCGCGCGACGGCGACAAGCAGGGCCGGGGCGGATCGGATGATGTTGCTTGTCTAAATGTCAACAACGGCAGGGCATTCATCAAGATTGGGGAAATGTTGATTTCTACTTGGTGGTTTTGTTTTTTGTTTCTGTTGTCAAGGGTTTTCTGTAGACGGCGGTGCTTGTTTGATTTTGTTTTCGGGTGCTCACACTTGGGTTGTGGTGTCGGGGTTGATGCTGCAGAGAAAGAAAGGGGGCTCATCAGGTACATTGTTTTGTTTAATATCTCTCATTAAGACAGTCAGGTAGTTTGTTGGCGGCCGGCCGAGCCGTCGCCAACGACAACGCCAGGTCATGCATTGGGTCTGGAAGAAGGGGATAGGAGACGAATCATAGGCAAGCGTTGCTCTTTTTCCATTGACTTTGAAGATAACTCGGGTACCTAAGTGTGAGAGATTAGGGGCAGAAGCATCCTGTCGCGCCAGGCGTTGTGAACCCTGAAGTTTTTCTGTAGTAGATATTACTTTAGACTAGTAGTGAAATTAGTTTTTATTGTCACTCGTTACTTCGTGTTGAATGACTCGGAATGGGTTGCGTTGTTGTGTTCTGTGTTCTGTAATGATGTCTTCTTGGGTATTCTGGAGAAACCTGAGAATGTCGACCATTGCCAGAACCCTAACCCGCAGGTTGCGAAATCGGCACCATCCCTGCGGCTGGCGTGGCGTGCCAAGTCCTGACCCCTGAATTGTGGGGCCGTGAGCCCTTATCTGGCCAATCGTTGTAAGCAGGCCGGACCCACCCTCTGTGGGCCGGACCCGGCTGGCAGGCCGCTGGAGCGACACGCAGGCGGCGCCGTCAAGTCCCGGCTGTTCCGTCGCTTTTGAAACTTTTTGGCTGACCCGGGATCCATTTTTTGTTGACAGTGGCATAGTTTGCGTTGCTTGCTTGGACCCGTTCCGTCCCAAACCGTGTCCGCCCGTGGCAACAACACAACACCGGCAGCTTGCGAGGACGCAACGTACGCATTAGGGGGCTCGGGCGCCAACGGCCTTATCCTCCCAGTCTCTTTCTTTTTCAGTTTTGTTCTTTACCTTCCTTCGTTTTGGGTTCGAGAAAAACGAATGCTCATAAACTTGCCGTGACGTTCCGAATCCCGACCGCCGCTTCGGCTCTCCATCTGTATCGGACGAGCGAGTCGAGGGGAAGGCCCCCTTAATCCCCCAGACCGCGCAACCCGACTCTTTTCTTCTGCCCCGAGTCATCGTGGGCTTTTCTTCGTGTTGTTGTTCTCTTGATCTCGTCCGGCCACACCACCGAGACCAGACAAGATGGACCTTCAAGAACTTCAAACCCAGCTCACCGCCGTCCTCCACGTCCTCGCCGCCGCCTTTCGTAAGGTGCCCGGCTCGGCGGTCGTCATCCGCTATGTCCGCTCCAGCTACCAGAACGACCCGGTCCGCTCGGCCATCGAGCTGATTCTGTTTATCTTTTTCATTCGATACCTCCTGTCCCCCAGCTACTCGACGAGCAAGGAGAACTATGTCAAGTTGACCGAGGAGGAAATCGATGAGCTCGTCGATGAGTGGACGCCCGAGCCGCTGGTTGCCGCCCCGAACCCTCAGGAAGAGGCGGAGCTCGAGAAGCTGCCCGTGATTGTTGGGTAAGGCATCTAGAACTTCCTGTTTTTTCTCTCCTCGGACCGAGCGAGAAGGAGGTGGACGACGCCGCTAACAAAGGTGCCTCCAGACCAACTGGCCCCAAGTCGAAGCTCGCCAACGGAAAGACCGTCACGAACCTCGCGTCGTACAACTTCTACAACTTCAACGCGAACGAGCAGATCAAGGAGAAGGCGATCCAGACCCTGCGCACCTACGGCGTCGGCCCCTGCGGCCCGCCCCAGTTCTACGGCACCCAGGACGTGCACATGAAGGCCGAGGCCGACATCGCCTCGTATCTGGGCACGGAGGGTTGTATAGTATACGCCCATGCCTTCTCCACCATTTCGAGCGTCATTCCGTCCTTCTGCAAGCGTGGTGATATCATTGTTGCTGATCGCGGCGTCAACTACTCGATCCGCCGCGGCTTGGAGATCTCGCGTAGCTCTGTCAAGTGGTACAACCATGGCGATCTGGATGATTTGGAGCAGGTCATGCGCCGCGTCGTCAAGGAGCAGCGTGGAAAGAAGTTGACCCGCCGGTTCATCGTCACGGAAGCGCTGTTTGAGATGACGGGTGATATCAATGATCTGCCCCGGCTGGTAAGTCTGCTTCGTCCTCCTCGCCGACCGAAATTGGTTCCCACGGCTGACACATCCCCTTCCGCAGATTGAGCTCAAGGAGAAGTACAAGTTCCGCCTCATGCTCGACGAGACCTGGTCCTTCGGTGTCCTGGGCCGCACCGGCCGCGGCCTGACCGAGGCGCAAAACGTCGACCCATCCCAAGTGGACATGATCATCGGCTCCCTGGCTGGCCCCCTCTGCGCAGGCGGCGGCTTCTGCGCCGGTCCCAAGGACGTGGTCGAGCACCAGCGCATCTCTTCGACCGCCTACACCTTCTCCGCTGCCCTGCCCGCCATGCTCGCCGTCACGGCGTCCGAGTGCATCAACCTGCTCCAGTCCAATCCCGAGATCCTGCAGCAGTGCCGCGAAAACATCCGCCTCCTCCGCGCCCAGCTCGACCCCCGCAGCGACTGGGTCGTGTGCACCAGCGCGCCCGAGAACCCGGTGCTCATCCTCGTCATCAAGCCCGACGTGGTCCGCGCCCGCCACCTGACCCACGAGGACCAGGAGCGCCTGCTGCAGGAGTGCGTCGACGAGGCGCTCGCCAACGGCGTGCTCATTACCAAGCTCAAGACGGCGCCCATCGCGCGGCACAACAGCCTCAAGGACGGCGATTATGTGCCCACCCCCGCCCTCAAGGTGTGTGTCACGTCCGGGCTGGCCAAGAAGGAGGTGGAGAAGGCGGGCCAGACCATCAGGCATGCCATTACCAAGGTCATGACCAGGAAGACGAATAATAAGTTGGGGTTGCCTGCGGTGGTGTAGAGCGGAAATGACTTTTTGGTTTCTTGTTTTTCTCTTGAAGTCGGCTGGGAGGAGGAGCTGCTACCGTAGAAATGACTGGACGTATACACGAGTACGAACGGCTTCAAGACATGTCTATGTTTGGGGAGCTAAGGGGGTGATGATGATGACGATGGATGGGATAGGTTATCTGTATAGAGGAGGGGTTGGCGGTATGATTACCTATTGTACCTGAGTTTGCAACGTAATATGTAATGCCATAGATCATCATGTCTGCTTCGGTCCATAAGTGTGGTTGAAGTGAGTACGTGTTGAGGAGAGGTGATTGATACCTTCATGTCATCAAGCGGCGTGACGACCCTGATATAGCTAGACTGCCCAAACATAACGGCATAAAAAAAGAGAAGGTCTTTTTGGACACC
>NW_027191431.1:526525-581115 GCF_041956435.1 Mycothermus thermophilus
AAAAAATATTCGTTCCGACGTTTCTTCTTCTATTTACCAAAAACAGAGAGAGGCTATCCTATTCCCTCTTCACCGTCTTGCTATCCACCAACCCATCTCCTCCATCATCAAACTTTGTCTCTTCTATCCTTTCTTCCCCCCTTGGATGGTGGTGTCGATTCCCACCAGCACGACTACCTCCGCTGGCGCTATCGCTATCCAACCCCACACCCTCGACAACCATGCCCATCTCAACATCCTCCTCCTCCCCCTCACCATGACGATGACGCCTCCGTCCACCACCACAACCAAGATCGGCATCACCACCACCGCCGCCACCAGCGATCTCGTCGTCGCCACCGCTACCACCGTGAGCATGATGCTGCCCACCTGCAGCTAAATCCTCGACATGATCCGCCGGCAACACCCAATTCAACAACCCGGCCACGAGCGCGGCGACGGCGAAGCCCGTTTCCATGATCAAGCTGACGGCGTCTTGCAAGCCGCGCAGCGCTTCCGAGGTGGTCTCGCCCGAGTGGAAGACGTTGTCGAAGTAGTGCGGCACGAGGGTCGCGCCGTAGCCCAGCGCCAGGGCCGCGGTGAGGATGAAGCGGTTGCGCCGCGACGACCAGGGGTTGGTGTATTGTTGTTGGGGTTGGTGGAAGCGCGGGGTGATGATGCTGTTGCTTGTGTTGCTGCTTGTGTTGGTGCTGGTGGGAGCTAGGGTGGTGGTGTTTGGTGTTGTTGTTTCTGTGGTGGGTTTCTTGGGAGGGTCTTGCGGGCCGTGGGATTCGCCGGCGCCGACGATGGCCATGCCGGAGACGGCGACGGAAGAGAAGAGGAAGGTGGTCATGCCGCCGAGGACGGGGGAAGGGATGGAGACGAGGGCGGCGGCGGTTTTGGCGAAGATGCCGGCTATGATGAGGAAGATGCTGGGAAGGGGGTTAGCGGTTTGTCTCGGGTTTTGGTCCATGATATTGGGTGAGTCTTGTCTAGGACCGAAAGTGTAGTGGAACAGGTGACTCAGGAGAAGAGGGGGGAGGGGGGTGGGGGCGGATTTGACATACCAACAGCAATACCCAGCCGCCCGGTTTGCGCATCTCGTCAGGGAAATGACGCCGTTATTCTGCGCAAAGGTGGTCATCGGCGTGATGGTCGCGAGAGCAGCCAGCGCCCCGTTCACACCGTCTGCCAACACGCCGCCCTGGATTCGGCTCTCATAGATTCCTCCAGTCACCTCCAGCCTCGACACGTCGCACGTCGCCGTGATATCGCCGATCGCCTCGCACGCGCAAATCATGTACACCGCCATGAGCGGCAGCACCAGCGGGCCATAGACGGACAGCTTGAACGTCCGCGTCCAGATAAACGACGCGGCCGGCGCAGCTTCAATCTGGCTCGGGCTGAAATATCCGGTCGCCGCCGCCACGATACATCCCACCAACAACCCGATCGCCACGCTCGTTGACTTCATCATCGGCGAGCCGAAGCGCTCGCACAGCAAAATCGTCACGAACACGCACAACCCGAGACCGAGATACTCGGGCGAGCCCCAGGGCAGGGCATGCGGAGCATCCACGTTCGGGCAGAGCGCGAACGGCGAGGGGGGATCGGGGTTGGACGAGCAGGGCCCGGAGCCGCCGGCCCAGTTCTTGAAGCCCGTCTCGATGAGGTGCACGCCGATGAGCAGGACCGTGGGGCCCGTGACGACGGGAGGAAGGACGCGCAATAGCGTGCGAGGCGGGACGAAGGCCAGGGCAATTTCGAGGAGGGCGCAGATGGCGGCGGTGCCAAGGACGGCGCCGTAGGCGTCCGGACAGGGGAGCTTGGTGGTGACTGTGCTTCCGTCAGGGTTGGTGATGGTGGCTGTCGGGCAGAAGCCGTTGGCGTACATTTGGGCGAAGGCGCCCTGGGCGACGGGGATGATGGAGAAGGAAATGCCGACGACGGACACCAGGCCGGTTCCGATGTAGTAACGGGTGCGGAGGATGCGGAAGCGGGTGATTTGGATCATGGACAGGAGACCGGAAACGATGAGGGCGGTCGAGACGAGATATTGGGTGTCTTCAGGGGAGAGGTTGGCGCCGCTGGAGCCGGCGAGGAGGAGAGGAGGGGTGATGATGCCGGCGAGCATGGCCAGGGCGTGCTGGAGGCCGAGGAGGATGGCCAGGAGCACCGGCATGCGGTCATTGAGGCCGAAGAAGGGGGGCGCGCGGTCATGTTTCTTCATGAAGGGGAGGTTGGGGCGGAAGAGGAAGCCATAGTCGTAGGTGCCAATGAGCCCTTCCTTGGTCAAAAAGATGCGCCGGAGCCAATGGAGCGTCGTCGCAAGGGACCGGCGAGGAGCCTGCTCCGGGACAATGACCGACGGCACCTGGTCTTCATCCATTCTGAGAGGGTACTAGCAAGACTGGCGCCGGCGCATGAAGTTGAAAGGGACGGGAGAATGTCAACAAGGTCAACACATAACCTATGTATGCACTACTATACAGTAGATATGTCGTCGATGGTGTTTCGTCAGGGTTTTATTCCATCGCCCCTCGTTATCTCCACCTACACATGCAAGTTGCTGGGATCATGAGGCGAGCTGCCGTTATCTCGACCAGCATCATGGATGTTGCTCATACTGGACGGGGGCGGATTGGTACCTATGATAACATCGGGTCCACGTCGCACAAGACTCGGTGGAGGAGTAATGGTTCTGCGAGTGGCGATTGATAGATGACTGATAACTATGATGCAGATCCACGGATCCCACAAATCTGGAGAGCTCCGCGAGTAGAGATAAGCGAATTGAACAGGAAAGGGTAGCAAAGACCTATCATGCCATGCATGCTCTCCACGGGTTTGGGACAATTCGGGCATGCACGGTCTCTCCCGACAATGGGGGTTTTGTTAAGACGAACAGTAATCGACAGGATAGATTGTACATGGAAAAACATGGTCCGCACTAACAGCGGGGCCGTCACATTGCTCCTTCCCATCCCTCCGTTTCCCTCCGCAGGTGGCAACCACAACCCACGCATGGCCCCTTGAGAGGGTAGCAGCGACTGTGAAGCAACTGTGATCGAACATAGTTGCCCCGGAAAGTGGACAATTGAGAACACCGAGCGACAGGAGCTTAGCTTTGACAAGGCTGAAGATTCGAATTAGGTAAACAGGTCCTGCTGTCATCTGAATCAAATGGTGGGCAACAACCTCGGATCAAACGAACCCGACCCCACCAAACGTCATTCTTCAAGACTCATATCTCTTAACATAAGCAATGAGCAACCTATTTGAACTAAGATACTTGTCCATGAATCGAGCCCGCTGTCTCCATGCTCAGTTCACTACAAACTCTCAGAAGGATGCGGGCGTGGTCGTGTCGCCGAGGATCTGGAAAGAAATGCATACCTCTCATCTACCTCGGTAAGCTTTTCATCTCTGCAGGGGTCGAAGACACCGACGGCTGCTTCTCGGTTCGTACCCCTTGGATGAGATGGTCATGAATTGGAAAATGACATCACAGCAGCACATCCCTCCAAATATTTTGATTGAGTGGCGAGGATCTACTATATCCAGCCGTACGTCTACCTAGTAGAGTGTTGCTTTGTTTGGCTTCCTTGCTCTCTGATATTGTGGGCCCAAGCTCCCATGGTGCCTCCCGTTGGCGGGCGCCGGCAGAACTTCCGCCCGGCACCGGGCGCCTGAGCCACGCGGCTCCGTCCGGCCCCACCCGCTTTCGAGTGTGGGGACCAGCCACCCCCAGCCTTTCCCTTTTCCACGTGTGCCAAGATTGAGACCAGCCGACGATTGGTTCCAACGAATCATCAAGCCCCACTTCCAGCCACTCCCTTTCCAAGTCTCACACCTTCTTCGTCCACGTTCGATCAAGAACAACTTGGAATTCCACTGCGCCCGTCACCCGCTGGTTATCTTTTGATTCTGAAAACAAACCGCGCTGATACTGACTCAATTCCCTCTGTTCATTTGTCTGCCTTGCAGGCACTTCTGCATGCGCGTTCCAGTCCGTACCTGACATAGAGGTACCTGATCGCGACTTGACAGAGCCGTTGACAGCGTTAGTCGGCCTTGACCGCCCCGCTTTCACCGTGCGCCAGCCCGGGGACCCATCCGTTGCCAGCCAACAACATCCGACGACACAAACAGTTTGGTTTTGTCTGACCGGGCAATCCCAGGTCTCAGTCCCCAAATCATCAACAACATCGAGGACTGTGTAAGTCGGTCGCGCGACGAAGACCGACGGCATCAGTACTCATTGAAGCTCTCACGAGCTGGGAGAGTGCGCTTCGGCAAGTCGGAATCGACGCCGTCCATCTCACTCAGCACCCCAAGCACTCATCACGCTCTTCTGGAGTCGGCGCTTGACCGACCACACCGCCAACAACTTCCCGACTTCTGAGTACCCAGCACCTGCTTGAGATATCTCGTCACAGACAAAGTCGCCAAAATGTTCTTCGGAATCTTCTTCGCCTGTGCGCGACTATTCGAGATCATTACATTGGTAAGTCATCTCATGGCTCACTCTCGCAAGTTCAGCTCTCTTACACACAGATCAGATCCCGATAGTCGGCATGCTCGGGTGGTTCGTCAACATCCACCTCGAAGAAAATTGGATGGTCCCCGAGTATATCCTAGTCCTCTTTATCGTTGCGACGTTGGCTGCTGCCTGGGCCGTCTTCAGCCTGTTCGCCTACCACCGCTCCAAGCGCCATGCCCAGTTCGTCGCACTCATCGACTTGGCCTTTGTCGGCGCTTTGATCGCAGGCGTTTACTACATGGGCTTCATCACGCGCGTTAACTGCAGCAACATCCAGCGTGGTTCGAGCGTGGATGTGAAGTTCGGTGTCCTCGGCAGCATCAGCTTCAACACCTGGAACATCACGTTCGACAAGACCTGCTCCATGCTCAAGGCCTCCTTCGCCTTTGGCATCATCAACATCCTCAACTTCTTCTGGACCGCCCTCCTCGCTTGTATCTTTGGCGACCGCCACGCCAAGAAGGAGGAGCGTCGCTACTACGAGGAGCGCCCGCGCAGTCGCCACCGCAGCCACAGCGGCCATCGCAGCCATAGGAGCTCTCACTCCCACAGCCGCGCCTATGTCTGAGGAGAGACACGAGGGGAGAGGGTAGTCAGGTGAGGATGATGATATGAAGATCACGTTCATTGAGTTTTCTTGTTTCCGTACCTTGCCATGAGACATATGGAGGGACAAATTGGGAGGAGGCTGAAGAGGGGTATATATGACTGTTTTATGTCTGGGTTACGACGTCATGACACATGGCCTTTTATTGTGTTCTGCTGTTAGAGCGAAGAACTTTACGGAGTGTTTATGTAATGCGCTTGATGTAGAGAACGTCCTCCAGCCGGACAACCGGCAAATGCAAAGGAACACGGGTTTCGGGGACTCTATAGTGGTCTCTCCTACAAACCAATACATATTTCCTGCTGTCTAATCAACACACCTGCTGTAAGAAGTCGACGTCTTGAAGCCAGGTCATTCATGATACGTTCGAGAAGGTCATGTTGGTCCTGCATAATCTAGCGCCAATGCATCAGGCATTTGATGGATGTCATGCTTCCAGATGTCGGGGAGACGGGGAGGAGGGGCAGGCCGTTTGGATGGATAAATCAAGAAAAAAAGGCACCAGACCAACCTGACCATTCTCTGTGAAACACGAACAAATGTAAGACGATCAGAATCAGTCACAGTGAGTTCGAATCATTGTCATGACATCACGTGTACTTGTGCGAAGGAGTATCAGTCATGGGTGGCTGCTGTGGCAAAAATCCCAACCCATCCCACTCCCCACCTCGCCACCCGGATCCAGCAAAATCCAGGGATATGTAGCATTCTTTTACTCGGCAACACCAGCAACAACGACCAAGGTCCGATGGTGTAGTTGGTTATCACGTCAGTCTAACACACTGAAGGTCTCCAGTTCGAACCTGGATCGGATCAAAGTTGTTGTTTTTTGCATTCTTTTTTCTTCTCTCCGTATGTTCATAATAAGATTTTGACCGTGGCATCGGATCCCCTGTATCTATTCCCCAGTCCCCTAATTTTTTTTCTTCCCCTCCCTTCCGTCTTCTCCACCTCGACAGCGGACACCGGCCCCAACCAACGTTCCGCTCGTTCGCTCGCTCTGGACGGAGTACCCATCAGACCCTCTCCCGACCCCGCCATACCTCACGCGCACGTTCGTTCCTTCGTTGTTGTCGTTGTCGAGGCGCGATGGCTGAGTGGTCTAAAGCGTGAGACTCGAAATCTCATCTCTTCGGAGGCGTCGGTTCAAATCCGGCTCGCGTCGACGTTTTGCTTGGGAGGATTTCGTACGGAGTATGTACATACTTCGGAGGGTGGAGGGTCCTGATTTTTTTGTTTTGCAAGGAGGGAGTTCCATGAGGGGAGGATGGTCGCGCTTGGATTGGTAATTAACTAGGTCCCCAGGACTTTCAATTTTTTTTATTTTATTTTTCTAGAGTTCAACCAGGTCAGCAGATACCTAGGTAAGGTAACTGTGTATGTATGTGCCCTGGCTTCTGAACACCAGGAGTGGCCGAGAGGATGCGGTCTAGGCGTGGTCAAACTGCGCATCGCTTGTCATATGAGTTCTCATATGACTTTGACTCGAAACTTTTTATTGTCGTCGAGTTTGGATTTGAACGGAACCAGAACCACCCTAGTTTTTGATATCCAAGTCTTCTTCAATGAGCCTCACAATCCCATGTTTCTGCAGCTACACAGTAGTGTGCCATGTGTACGTCCATCTGAATCCCCCATGCTGGGAAGCAGGTCCGGAAGCAAGATCTAGCTCCCGGCCCATGGATCTAGCTTCTGGCCCATGGGATTCCCCAACTGCCCCATGTGACGTATGTACATACCTGACCTACAGAGTCGTGTTCGGTGCTCGGTGTGTGTGCACGCCGTCTCACCATTGGCGCGGCTCGGAGTCAGTATGCAGGCGCAGGACGGACAGAGACAGTGAAGAATGGTTTCTCTTTTTAAAATGACTATATGTGAATAGAAGCGTATACTTGTGTCCCATCTCTTGTGTTCTTGATGCTCTCTACCTTTGTTGGTAGTCCTCTGTTGTCGGAGATGTTGAGGATTACCTTGTCCTGCAGGGTCCAAAACAGACAGAGAGCAGCACCATGAGAAGGGCAATCGCACCGGCGCCGAGAGCAGCGAGGTTAGGTGGTGGCGCTTCTGCGCTGCGTGTGCGGCTGTCGTGTTCACTACGTCTGAAGCACGGCGTGGCGACCATTGACAGGAGAGCAGCGTCGGTGTGGCCAGCGCAGTCAGAAGCCGGGGTATACGTCCTGGAAGGTAGACGGAGCTTCTCCCACTCGAAGAGCTGGAAGTTGCCCCCCGCCGTACGAGATGTCCAGGGTTCTTCGTCCAATTCCAAGGTGTGGATCAGCGCTGAGGAGGCGGTTTCTGATATCAAGAGCGGCTCGGTGCTGCTTAGTTCGGGGTTCGGGCTGTGTGGTGTCCCGTGTAAGTTTAAAAGCTTACCGACATTGAACGAGGCAAACCCAGCCAGGACAACCAGGTACTAACTCCCCATCTCCTCCAAAGCAACCCTAATCTCCGCCCTGCGCAACCGCGGGCCCGACTCCCTGCACTCGCTGACCTGCGTGTCCAACAACGCCGGCGCCGAAGGCCGCGGGGGCCTCGCCTTGCTGATCGAGAACGGACAAGTCGACCGCCTCGTCATGTCCTACCTGGGCGCCAACAAGACGCTGGAGAAGGCGTACCTTACCGGCAAGATCGCCGTCGAGCTTTGTCCGCAGGGCACGCTGGCCGAGCGGATTCGCGCGGCGGGGAGCGGAATCCCGGCGTTCTTTACGCCGACTGGAGGGCGTAGGTTGTTTCGTTTTGTGTTATTATTATTATCACGCTTTTGGTGGTGGTGCGGGTTGATTTGTGGTGGTATCGTTCCAGGTGGCTGACTCGCGAGTGGGCAGATACGTTGGTTCAGAACGGCGGGATCCCCGTCCGGTTTGATGCCCAGGGGAACGTGGTAGAATATGGCCGGCCGCGCGAGACGAGGATGTTCAACGGGCGGACGTACCTGATGGAGACGGCGTTATATGGCGATGTGGCTATCTTGAGGGCATGGAAGGTGGACAAGGCAGGGAATTGCGTGTTCCGGTGAGCAACAGTAATATAGTAGTCCAGGGGTTCGGCCTCATCCAGGGACCTTGCGGAATGGTTGGCTCACTGGATTTGCTTCTTCCCAGGTATGCCACCAAGTCTTTCGCGCCGCTCATGGCCAAAGCGGCCAAGCTGGCCATCGTCGAAGCCGAGAACATTGTCGAAATCGGCGAGATCGACCCCAACGACGTCGACCTTCCGGGCATCTTCATCGACCGCATCGTTCCAGCCACCGAGCCTTCGCAAATCGAGGTTCTCAAAACGCGGCCTGCAGGAGGAGACAAGGCGAACGCAGCCAAGAGGGAGGAGGAAGCGCAGACTCGAAGAAACAGGATTGCGCGGCGCGCGGCTAAGGAGCTGAAGCCGGGTTTCTACGTCAACTTGGGTGTCGGCATCCCGACTCTCGCCGCCTCGTTTCTCCCGCCGGATCACCAAGTCTGGATCCAATCCGAGAACGGCATCCTCGGGATGGGGGATTATCCGTCCCCTGACGAAGTTGATCCGTAGGCCAATTAACAAACATCTGTGATGTGATGCAAATAACACTGACCCCTATCCAGGGACATCGTCAACGCCGGCAAGGAAACCACCACCCTCGTCCCCGGCGCCGCCACCTTCGACTCGGCCGAATCGTTCGGCATGATCCGCGGCGG
Organism: Mycothermus thermophilus; assembly: GCF_041956435.1. Classification (NCBI taxonomy): domain Eukaryota; kingdom Fungi; phylum Ascomycota; class Sordariomycetes; order Sordariales; family Chaetomiaceae; genus Mycothermus; species Mycothermus thermophilus. The sequence goes on from NW_027191431.1 coordinate 535,323, forward strand.
ACACGTCGACGTGTCCGTCCTGGGCGCGCTGCAGGTCAGCGCGGCAGGGGACCTGGCCAACTACATGATCCCGGGCAAGGCGTGCAAGGGTATGGGCGGCGCCATGGACCTGGTGTCGAACCCGGACGGCACCAAGATTGTCGTCGCGACAGAGCACGTCGCGCGCGGCGGCGACGGATCGAGCAAGATTGTTCAGAGGTGTAGCTTGCCGTTGACGGGGAGGAGGGTGGTGAGCACGATTATTACGGACTTGGTGAGTCAGGGTTGGTTGTGAATGCTGTGGTGGATGAGAAGATTGAACTGACGATGATTTGGGTGAGGTATAGTGCGTCTTCCAGGTCGATCGCGAGCGTGGGACGCTGACGCTCACGGAGCTTGCGCCGGGAGTGGACGTGGAGGAGGTGAGGAGCAAGACGGATGCGGCGTTCACGGTGGCGGAGGACGTCAAACCGATGGAATGACAGGAGCCAGGTTAGTGGCTCCTCAATATTATTTACACGCGGGAATCTATTTGCGATATTAACTTGGTATATACACAGGCTGATCAAGGCCCTTAACCCATCCACCACTCATCTACCTCAACACGCACACCTGCCTCCTCCGTCAAATCTATCCCCCTTCGCCATGCTAACTACATACCTTCGTACACATCCTCACAACTTGCCCTCCCTCCCCCTCCCCTCCCACCTCCCAAACCCACCTCCCTCCGCCGCAATCGCCTCCGCAATCGCATCCACGCTCCTCAACAACCACTCACACCCCTCATCCGTCGCCAACCTCTCCACCCCCTCCCTCTCCTCCTCCTCTTCCACCGCAGAAAACTCCTCCCTATGCATCCCCTGCTCCACCCCCTTCCTCAGCCCAAACACATGCGACACGACCTGCGGCCCGACGCCCGTCTGCGCGCGCAGGCTCGCGATCGCCACCACGCTGGTCATCGTCCTGCCCACCGTCGCCAGCCCGCCCCTAGGCCCGTCCTCCGGGTCGGACAGCAGCGGGCCGTAGTGGCTGGACAAGATATGCACGGGCAGGTCCGGGTGGCTTTCTGCCAGGCGGGCTTCCAGCTTGGCGTCGAAGGGGGTGTAGATGCTGGTCCACAACTTCCTGGCGCGCGCGGCGATGGCGGTGGGGGAGTTGGACGGGGAGGAGCCGGGGTGGCGGGTTGGGGCGGTGGCGGTTTGGGAGAACCATGGTTCGGAAGCCAGGGCGGCGCGGAAGGCGGCGAGGGTGTTGATGGTGCGCGGGATGCCGTTGAAGGAGATGCATTTGAGGCCGATTTCGCGGAGGAGTTCGAAGGTGGTGAGCGGGGAGAGAGGGGAGGAGGGGAGGGTGGAGGCGAGGGAGTGCAGGATGAGGAGGGAGGCGGGGGAGTTGAGGGTGATGGTTGCGGCGGCCTGGGAGGGACATTGACTTGTGAGTCAAAGGGGAGGAATGAGAGGATGGAGAGGAGGAATGCTTACTGAGAGGGCCACCCAGGGCCGGTAGCCGTAGCGGCGTTCACCGGCCTCGCGAGCGATGCGGGCGTAGATGTCGCGGATGTGTCGCGGCGCGGGGGTTTGGCCAGGACGCGCGAAGGGCGCGTTGATGAGCGCCTTGAGTGAGGGTGAAAGTTTGGACATGGTGCTACTTTGTGTTCCGGTTTTCGTCTTTTTCTTGGCTGCTCTTCTTGTCTCGTCTTCCTTGTTCTTCAGCGTCAACTTCGACTTGACCTCGGACTCAGGATCCGTTCGTCTCTTCCCCGACCCGTCTGGCTGGGACATGTCTTCTGAGACAGGAACAAAGAAACAAGAAAAATCAACCAACCAACAAACCAGACAAGCCTCCTACACACAATCTAAGGTACCGATGGTAATTTGGGTGTATGTCTCACTTCAGGTTGCAACCGCAATCGCACTGTTCACTTTCCCAAGTGCCCCAGCAGCGCGGTGTCGGTTTACGCTCTCACTGACATCTCACTTCCGAGGCAAGGCGTCTTTCGGCCGGAACCCGGAACGGGAAACCAACCTGGAAGCCAAGCAAAGAACCAACCCGACCCCTGTCCGGGTTCTCGGCGTCTCGGCGGTGCGGAGCCGACGAGAGGGTGGGGAAGGAGGGTTTACAGTACCGATCCGAACCGAGCGAGCCGCTGCCGGTCTTGGCATACTTATACTTATTCTTGGCATCGGCACTTAGAAATTGCTCCCGACATCAAACCATCACCACCGCCCTCGCCGTCGGTGTTTTTTCCTCCCCTTGGTGTCTCATGCCGGACTTACCAGGGGGTTAGTTGCTACTTAGGGGTAGGTACGTCGAGAATTTAGTCGAGGAACCAACAATCGATTTGTCGCACACGCTCTGAACTCGATTCTCAGGGAACAAATTGCACATATACAGCAAAAAGTAGTAGGATTGTAGATGTTTGAACTCACTGAATCTCGAGATGGAACCGACGAGTTTAATTCATCGGACCAGAGTGGACAGACAGACATCGCAAGAAAGCACCACATAAATCCCATCCAGGAATGCCATCAAGCGCTGTAGAGTAGAGGTAATGATCATGTTGGTATGTTATTATGAAGTTTCTATCTTACCCATGCTCGATGTCCGTAGAGCCACCCTCCCCTCAAACCTTCTCGTCTCCCATGGCTCGGCTTGTATCCCCCAAACCACCAAACCATCAACATCGCAACATCAATATCCCAAATACCGACCCCCATGCATCAGTCCAGCTGACACAAGCATGACAAGCCCAACCTCCACCTCATCTCTCCTAACCAACAAACAAATTAACACTCCACAGCATACCTCAAAAACCTGGTAACCTGGTTACGCCCCATGTATCGGGAATTTTAATTATCTGCGTGCGTGGCTCGCCCACCGGGAGGTCTGTACTCCGTAGCTAGCAGGTAGCTAGCTGGCTGCATTACTCTCTGTGGCTCTCTGTGGCTACCTGAGACAGATATCTAGATCTAGGTTCCAGAACGTGGCGCGTGGGCACACGTGGATTGGGACGCTCCTAAATCAATGAGCGATCGGGGGAAAAACAACGAAACGACGGACACAGACTGCGTCCGGGCTTTGGGTAGGTACAGGAACCACCGAAAGGCTTGCTTGCTTGTATGTAGATGCCGCATTGTGTGCGGCCAAAGAGCCCGAGAGTTTGGGCCGGGCTATTATTTATTCTGCGTGGAGCGTGGTTATAAGTCCAGCGCTCCCTCCCTCCCTCTCTCCTTCCGTGTTCTCACTCCTAATGGAACTCTTTCTTTCCTCTGCCCGTTTGGCAGATCAGACCTGTTCTTGGCCATGTCTGGACATGAAACATCTCGGAGATTGAGCAGTGAGTAACCTCCGACGCCCTGCTTAGAAAAGTCAACCAGCGGCACAGAGAAGGTAGGACCCGACATGCCAAACGACCAGTTACATGGCAGCCAAACACACCATTCTCTCTCACACACCACCACGGCAATACGACATCCTCGTTCATGTACCGGCCTCTCCAACAACCAGACGGTATGCCCGAAAACCGGATCCAGAGCGCAACTAGGGGTTCAAGCACTTGGCCTGCACTCCCGTTTCAGCACATCTCCGTCTGATGAATTTGCCGAGGACCCGAACGGACCAAAGTGTGAGAGCTGACGTGTTTGCTGCTTCGCCAGGTCGTACAAGGCGCCCGTAGTGGACCGAGCCATTAGGACTCCTGCTCGGCTGAGATTGTCGTGAGCGGTTTGGGGCCAGCTCAGCGACCCGTCCTGCCCAAATTTGTGTTTGGCTGACCTAAAGACCGCATGCCATCCTGACGCTTCTTGTATGGAGAATATGCAAGAGCTGGTCGGCCGGCATGACGCTCTCGGTGCGAGCGCGGGCGCGGGCTGCCATGTGAAGGGTGGCCGTTTGCTTGCTTGCTTGTTTCACTCTTCCTTTCCAAGTTGTCACGCCCCTCAAGTCCCAAACTCGGGCAGGTTCGACCAATTCAGCCAATCCAACGCGGCCGCATCATCCCAGGGGTACATGCTGAGGCCCGGATCGAACTCATTGTTGACGCGGCTCAACGCCTCGACGATCTGGTCATCGGACATGGACGAGAACTGGATCGGTTCGGACCACATCGGCGGCTGCTCGAGGAACGCCGAAACCGCGGGGCTCGGGTGGATGGGCTCGGCCATGCTGAAGCTGGCGCGGGTGTTCGCATTCCGCGCGTACGCGGCGGGATGGTGATGGGCCAGCAGCTCGGGGTGCGTTCCTGCGCGCGGCCGTCCGGGCTTCTCGACCGGAGGTGCCGGCCCCACGGCCGCGGCCTTCTTGACAATGTATTTCAGGTACTTGCCATAGAGCGTCGACATGCCGTTGCGGTGCTCCGTCGTGGACCCGATGCGCTCGAGCACCTCTGCCGTCTCCTCGATCAAGGTGCGCACGCTCGGGGCGAGGTTCGAGCTGCCCGAGAACTGGCCGCTCAGGCGCAGCGCAAAGCAGGCGGCGAAGGAAATCATGATGGCCGTGTTGTTGGGCATGCTCGAGAGTTGGCCCTCGCCTTGGATGGCGGCGCGCATGACGTTGAGCGCCGACGAAAGGCCCGCCGCGTGGAAGAAGTGGCGCACCTCGGTCGGGGCGGTCGGGTGGTTGATGACAAGGCTGTAGATGGACAATCGCGTGTGCGTAACTAGGATTTGGACGTAGGGAGGCAGTCGATGTTGAGGCCCGCTGCCAATAGAGATTGCCCATTTGGCATGCCACTCTTCAAAGAACTTTTCCACCATCATCTGAATCGACCGGGCGACCATGGCGCCATCAACCCTGCCATCGCGGGACTCATCACAGAGAGCCCGGATGGAAGCAAAGAGTTCGTCCTGGGGGTGAGCTTGGTCAGTATGAGAATGCTGTGAATATCCACATCCGGGACCTACCAAGTCTCTCCGTAAAACGGCCATCGACACCAAATGTCCGTCCATGGTATCGGCAATGTTGGACAGGTGCCACTGATCGCAAGCCCTAAGGATCGGAGTGATCGGTACGGTGTAGCAGCGACCTCTCGCCAGACACATCCTAGGCGGGATGCTCGTCAGCTCGCAATACGCCTTTGTGAGCCACAACATAGACAGAGACAACTCACCCCCGTTCCAACACAAACAAGGCTATCCAACACCTCTCTCTCCTCCTCAATAACCGGAGACCAAACTCAGACGCGGGATCAACATCGGGAAACCCATCGAGCGCCAAGGCGACCTTGGGGTCGATACAATCCGCACGGGCAATGCCACTAAAGCGTCCTCCGAGGCCATCCCTCAGCGAGGCGAGTGGCACGATGATCTTGTGCAGCGACAGGTCCAAGGCCATGGTGGTCGCCATGGACACGTACCAGCACGTCTCATCATCGGTGCTGTGTTTTCCAGGGAACATCCACGGGACGTTAACCATGAAGGCAAGCACAATCTCGACGGAGCGGTGGCGATCGAGGATGATGCGGTTGACCAGGGTCTTGCAGTGGTTGGACAGGCGGCGGGAGAGGGCGCCGGCTTGGGGCATGAAGAGGGCGGCGGCGGCGGCGATGGAGGTGAAGAGGAAGGCGGAGCGCGAGCGGGTCCAGCCGGCTGTGTAAAGAACCGGGTCGAGGCCCCAGCGAGTGTGCGCCAGGTTGTGATGGAAGAAGGCGAACAGAGTCTCGGCTTCCTCCATGGTCAGCAATCCAAGGCTGATGGGGTCCAGATCAGGGCCAATGTCGAGGCTGAACTGGCTGAGCTTGAAGAACTTTTCAACCTCGGAGATGCGATCTCCCGGATTACCCGGACGAACACGGGCGTGAACCGGTGATTCCGGGGCAAGACGGTTAGGGCAGGATTTGGGAGAGAGGTGAAGATCGGAAGCCCTGGCGAGCAATTGCAATGGGTTTTCGGCATCGTCGACGGCTAAGCTCTCCTCGCCTACATGGCCCTGTGATGGCGTCGAGTCTCGCGGCATGCTCATGCCATCTTGGTCGGACATGTCGCTTTCGCCTTCGGAAGAAGCGTCCGGGAGCATTCCATCGCTCTGGCGAGATTCACGGCGAGACTGAGGGCCGGCGGCGGCGGCTGCGGCAGCGACGGTGATGGATCGGTCTTGACCAAGGACCTGCAGCCCGTTGTTGTGAGGGCCTGGACCGATGAGGGCACGCAGCTCTGAGACAATCTTTGTGGCCTCGACTCCCGAGGCGGACCGTCGCAGGGCCTGTTCCACCTGGTGCAACGCCTTTTCCAGGCCTGTCCGCTTACTGCGCAGCGAATCAACGTCAGAAAGCCGTGTTCCGGGAGTGGATTGAGGGGGATCTCAGGGGGGGGGGAGGATGAGGAGGCTACTGACTTCTTGACGCCCTTACGGCGGCCGACGTGGAAGTCCGGGCGGATGCATTGGACGCCTAGTTGGAGACAACGCTGACATCGGTCGTCGTCTGGGGAGCGACCCTTTTCGCATTTGATCTTGGAGCGGCGGCACACAAGACAAGCGGCGGCGCGGCGGCTGTTTTGGTCGCGGGGCGAGTTTTGAGCTCCATTGGCGGCCGGTTGAGCAGGTGTTGTTGCCTCTTGTGCAGGAGCAGGAGGGGGAGGGGGAGGAGCGGCGGCAACGATCACAGAATCGTTCTCTGGTGGTTCCATGTCGTCGGTATCCGGGTGCGCGCGTACGCACGCGCACGACAGACACGATTCGCGCAGAGACACAAGCACACAGGCTCGGGCGCACCGCCGGTGCGGTGTGTCAGGCGTCGGCCGATCAAAAAATCCCCCGTCAAGCTCCTGGCTGTCTCCGGAGCTAGGCGGCTGATGGGGGGAGCTTGGTGTCCCGGCCGAGCTCTCCAGGCCTCCCAAGCACTAAACTTGGGGTACCTACGTCAGGCGCTGTAAGTTGGAGTAAGCCAAAGAGGCACAGCAGCTGTCACACGTCGGCGGACAGCTGCAATAGAAGCAGGGCAAACTTAGGTGGCAGACTGTTTGCGCGCTCTGGGGAAGGAAACGCGATGCCAAAGAGTTGCGATGCGCTCGGCGACAGACTGAGTGCCGACAGACAGACAGACAGATAGACATAAAGGGCCACGGCGGGACGGGCCTGCAAGAAGAACGGTATGTGATGGCATTATGCAGGCCGGGCTCGGGAAGGTCAGATAGCAGAGGGCCATGGACATGAGGACGCTGTGGCCGCCAATTCGGCGTCAGAGGCTCCGTTGGACAAGAGTTGCATTGCAGTTACTGTATTGCAGTGGGCAGGTCTGAGATCAACGCCTCTGCTCATATGCCCTGATGGCGATCGGATAGACTGGCTTGTGAGATTTACCCGTTGGCCTTGGCTGCACCACGGATATTTTCAACTTATGAGGATCCATCGGAGAAATTTGGCCGTGCGGTTAAGGTTGAAGTTGGTGTTGCATTGGCGACAGTGGATGCACGGTAACCGTTGCCGAACCAGCCATGCCATCTTTTTGAATGCGATCCGAGTGGATTTGACCTTAGTTATGCACAGTTAGTGGGAGGGAGGCATCTTACAGCTGGCCACAGTCAACGGTCCGACTCATGGGGTGGTGAAGTACCCAGCCCATGTAGTCTAGGTTGGTCCTGGCCGGCGATGGAGAGTTCAGAATTGATGTTGTTGCTGCTGCTAGCGTTCCATTGGTATAACATGGCTTATTAATCTCCAAAGGATTTACCCGTACAGCTAGGTTGGTGGTGATGTTTTGCGGCTGCCATCATCGGAGACGCAATGTGATGTTCCGAACAGACGGCGGGGACCATTGGACATCCAGGCTTAGTGTACCAGGTAAGGTCAGGCACTTTGCATGCAGATGAATGCTCGTGAGCATCCTGAAAAATCAATAAATAAATGAAATTGGAGGGGTCGGTTGGAAGTGGTCACCTATGTAAGGTGAAGCAACTCCATCCACATGGTGTGCTCGGGGACAAACTGCCGAGAGAAGCGAGAGGAGTGTCCCGCAGGCGGCGGGGCTGTCATGGAGGACGGAATGTGAACCGAGCCCGGGGGCACGTGCAGCCAAGAAGCCCCGGGGTTGCCGGCTCCATTCCGAGTGGAGATGGTCGCCCCCAAGTGCCGTCCCAAGCGGTCCCAGCAGCTTGGGATTGGCCTTGGGTTGGACTAGGAGGGATTCTGAACAAGGGTTAGGGCTGGGTGTGACGCGGGGGACGCGGAGAACGCGACTTCTGTTTGGCAGGCGCGTTTCTTCGCGTTCTCATCTGGGTTGTTGTTGCTTTATCGTTTCCCATCCATCCACCACACTCGATCAGGCAGGCCCCCATCAGCTCCTGCCTCCTCCATCCCGTCTTCTGTTTTTTGCCTTGTCTCGTCCTGTCTCGTCTTTCCACTTGTGCGTTTGTTTGTCTCATTCTTTCATCGCATGGTTTGCCTCCCAATTGCATCCATCTAGACTTAACTCCTGATCCACCACCAAGATGACGGCTGCTGCGGCTCGGACTCCCGCAAAGCCGGCGAAGACGCCGATCTCCTCGACGGCCAAGAAGGCTCCCTCGACGGGCAAGCAAAAGAGCATTCTGGGCTTCTTTTCTAAGATACCAGCACCCGGATCCGCCAACGGTGCCTCTCCTTCCCCGTCCACAAAGACCCCTGCGTCGGCAACCCCCCAAAAGGACGAGTCATCAAGATGTCTTCAGGAGTCCACCCGTGCCAACTCGATGCTCGTCGCGAGGCGCTCGACGACCACGCCCGTGCCCAGTAGTGACGCCATTGAGCCTGAGCCGTCGAGTTCCCAGGAGAATAGGGACGTCAGTACCGCCAAGGTGAGTCCTCTACTGACTCCGCGATTGTTTTACATTTCCCATGCTAAATCTATATAGAAGGAAAAGTCGACCACCGAGACTCCCATCCTCCCAAGCAGCCCCACGCGCAAGGCCAAAAAGGTCGTCAACTATGCCGAATCCTCGGATGACGACGATGACGATGTGTTTGCGACTATGAATCGCAGGTCGAAGCAACCGCGGAAAGCTCGTGTTGTGCGAGACGACGACGACGATGACGCATTCGAAGTTGAACCTGAAGAACCAGAGGACGATGATGACGATATGGCCGACTTCATCGTGTCTGACGACTCTGACGCGCCTTCGAGGCCCAAGAAGAGGAAACGGGCGGCGTCCAAGCCTGTCCCCCGCAAAAAGACCAACCTCTCTCCATCACCCGGTCCTGGTTCCGGCTCTCCTGTTGCCGGCGATGACGAAGAGATCATGCAAGATATCCCCCCTGCCACCTCGACAGCTCAGAAGTGGAAGTACGACCCCGATGATGTTCGGCCCAGGGAGACGGCAGCCCAGCCTGCCCCTACTACCCAGAAACCAACAGGCCCCAAGCCAAAACCAAAGCCGCACACCAAAGAGCCAGAGGAGAGGTATCCTTGGCTAGCCAACATCCTGGACGCCAACAAGAACCCGCCTGGGCATCCAGACTATGACCCAACCACTCTCTACATCCCGCCTCTGGCGGAGCGCAACTTCTCACCCTTTGAGAAGCAGTACTGGGACATCAAGAAAAACCTCTGGGACACGGTCGTCTTTTTCAAGAAGGGCAAGTTCTACGAGTTGTACGAGAATGATGCCACCATCGGCCACCAGCTGTTTGACCTCAAACTCACCGATCGCGTCAACATGCGCATGGTCGGCGTTCCTGAGAGCTCGCTCGACATGTGGGTGAATCAGTTCGTCGCAAAAGGCTTCAAGGTCGCACGCGTCGACCAGATGGAGTCGGCCCTGGGCAAGGAAATGCGTGAGCGCGAGACTGCCGGCAAGAAGGCCGACAAGGTCATCCGCCGTGAGCTGGCTTGCATCCTGACGGCTGGCACCCTCGTTGATGGCAGCATGTTGCAAGATGACATGGCCACGTACTGCGCCGCCATCAAGGAGACGATGGTTGACGACCGCCCTGCCTTCGGCATTGCATTCGTCGACGCTGCCACCGGGCAGTTCTTTTTGTCTGAGTGGGAGGACGATGTTGAGCTCACACGGTTTGAGACCTTCGTCGCTCAAACCTCACCCCGTGAGTTGCTCCTTGAGAAGGGCCGTCTGTCGACCAAGGCGCTCCGCATCCTCAAGAATAATACCGGGCCTACGACAATTTGGAACTATCTCAAGCCTGGTACCGAGTTTTGGGAAGCCGACACGGCCAGGCGCGAGCTCGACTGTAGCGGCTACTTCACCGGTGACGGAAAGGAGGATGACGCTCCATGGCCCCAGAACCTCGCTGATGCGAAGGACAAGGACCTTGCCATGTCGGCGCTCGGCGGTTTGACGCACTATCTGCGTGTGCTCAAGCTTGACCAGAGCCTGCTCTCGCAGGGCCGTTTTACGTGGTACAACCCTATCCATCGCAACGGCACGCTGATTCTCGACGGCCAGAGCCTCATCAACCTTGAAATCTTCGCCAACACGGCCAATGGCGGGCCGGAGGGCACACTCTTCAGTCTGCTGAACCGTTGCATAACTCCCTTTGGCAAGCGCCTCTTCCGCCAGTGGGTCTGCCACCCGTTGTGCAATATCCAAAAGATCAACGAGCGTCTCGATGCCGTGGATATGCTCAACGCAGACCGCGGAATCATGCAGAAATTCTCGTCTCAGATGGCCAAGATGCCCGACCTGGAGCGCCTCATCTCGCGAATCCACGCCGGTGCTTGCAAGCCTGAGGACTTTGTTCGCGTCCTCGAGGGATTCGAACAGATTGATTATACCATGGGCCTTCTGCGCTCGTTCGGCAACGAAGGCGGTGGCAGCGGCCTGGTTGACCGGCTCATCTCGTCCATGCCCGACCTCAAGGAGCCGCTTGGCTACTGGCAAACGGCTTTCGACCGGGCCAAGGCGCGCGATGAAAAGATTCTGATCCCTCAGCGTGGAATTGAGGAAGACTTTGACAACAGCGTGGATGAGATCGCGCGCATCAAGGATGAACTCCACGCGCTGCTTGAAAGGCAAAAGACCAACCTGCGTTGCAAGACGCTCAAGTTCACAGACGTGGGCAAAGAGATTTACCAGATCGAGGTGCCCAAGGCGGTGAAGGTCCCCAGCAGCTGGCGCCAGATGTCTGCCACGGCCTCGGTCAAGCGCTACTACTTCCGCGAGCTCGAGGACCTGATTCGCGAGTTGCAGGAGGCCGAGGAGACTCACTCGCAGATCACCAAGGAGGTGGCGGGCCGGTTTTTCAAGCGGTTCGACACCGACTACGAGGTGTGGCTGCAAGCCATCCGCATCATTGCTCAGCTGGACTGCCTGGTCAGCCTGGCCAAGTCATCGGCCGCCTTGGGGTTCCCCAGCTGCCGACCTGTCTTTGTCGATGAGGAGCGCAGCGTGGTCGAATTCAAGGAGCTCCGTCACCCTTGCATGATCAATACGGTTTCCGACTTCATCCCCAACGACATCAAGCTCGGCGGGGATGAGGCCAAGATCAACCTCCTTACGGGCGCCAACGCAGCCGGTAAATCGACCATTCTACGCATGGTAAGATCCCCCTTCCTTCCCCCTCTCCGTCCGCTGCTCAACCGCCTTGTCATTAACACCCACCTAGACTTGCATCGCGGTCATCATGGCCCAGATCGGCTGCCACGTGCCTGCCGCCTCGGCGCGCCTCACCCCCGTCGACCGCATCATGTCCCGTCTCGGCGCCAACGACAACATTTTTGCCGCGCAGAGCACCTTCTTTGTCGAGTTGTCGGAAACCAAAAAGATTCTGTCCGAGGCCACCCCACGGTCGCTCGTCATCCTCGACGAACTCGGCCGCGGCACTTCCTCATACGACGGCGTCGCGGTCGCCCAGGCAGTGCTGCACCACGTTGCGACGCATATCGGATGCGTCGGCTTCTTCGCCACGCACTATCACTCCCTGGCGGCCGAGTTTGCAGGCCACCCGGAGGTGCGTGCTCGCAGGATGCGGATCCAAGTGGACGACGCAGAGAGGCGCGTCACGTTCCTGTACCGGCTCGAGGACGGCGTCGCGGAGGGCAGCTTCGGTATGCACTGCGCGTCGATGTGCGGGATCCCGAGCCGGGTGGTGGAAAGGGCCGAGGTGGCGGCGAAGGAGTGGGAGCATACGAGCCGGCTGAAGGAGAGTTTGGACAGGGCCAGGCAGGGATGCTACATCCCGCTGGGAGTTCTGAGTGATGTGGCGAGTCTGCTTGCGGGGAGGGAGGAAGTGGATGAGAAGGGAATGGATGTGTTGTTGAAGGCCATCGAGGCGTTGTGAAAGCAACGGCCTGGAATGTGGATTGGGAGGAGCAGATGGCTGTGTTGTCCCAGGCTGGGCAACGGCTGCTGGTGTACTCGAGTCAGAGGATGGTGTGCTGAGGGTTTGTCGTCTCGTCCTCCCCCCTCGGTGGTCCAGAAATAGATGGCACCGAGTCAGCGTTATGTGGGATGGGGGAATCAGCTGTTGCTTGGAAGGGTGAAAGGAATTGCTTTCTCAACAGAACATGCCGTCGAGGGCTTGTTGTGTGTTGTCTTTGCCATCTGGGTCTGGTACTGGGATCTCTTTTCACTACCTTACCTCGGCGAATCATGTGAGAGAGAGGGGTCAACGGCGGTGTTTTGGAGTTGATCTTGTCATGATTCGCTTTGTCTTGCCCTGTTTGGGCTCATGCCTGCCGCCGATGTGTCTGAGGGAGGAGGGTTCGGGGAGATGGACCTCGGTCGGGACAGGACGGACTTTGCCTACCGGGCAGGTGTCGGCTCAACGTGCGCGAATATTGATATTTTTGGTGTGTGATTTTTTTTCTTTGAGAGTCTCCGTTTAGACAGGAAGGGTAGACCTTGTAATTGCCACTGTGGGTAATAACTTTCTCCGCCATGGGATGGGGTTGCTGGTGGTGGATGCGTCGTGTCGTGCCTTTGTAAAAAATTGATCGCGGTGGTGTTCAGAGTCTGTGTTCAACAACGTACGAGTCTGTGGACGGTCTGGCATAAACATTGATGTTGGGATCGATATATTTGAGCCAAAAATAGCATTGACTTTATGCGATGAATTTTCTGATTCAGTATATTGGAGGTTTTGTGTTTGGATGAAATTCCTCTCAGCTGAAGGGGTGGCGATATTGTTGTCTGAACTTCACTAGCTGACATGGTTCAACTCAACTGATACTGACAACCCAACGCGTTGCCACCAATTGGCAACTATGACAAAATGATTACCAGATAGACGACGCTCCTAACGTCACCAATTTTCGGCCTTTTTCGTGTGATGTTTCGCTGCGGTCGTGAGTCCGCGGCTGCGTACCTGAGACGGGGCCGAGGTATGTTGTCAAGTACGTCAAACTGTGACAGACAGCAACTCCACTGTCAGGTGAACAGCATGCCCAACCCGGCATTGTAGGGCCCAATATACCGTGGCTTGTGAAGGGATGTTCCATGATGGCGCTGTGATCCCAACGAGGCTGAGTGGTCCTGAACTGGATCTCAAAGATGGAGTTGCTTGCGAGCGAGCGAGCGAGACCACGACTCGACCAGTTTGGAAAAACTAGACTTGCTTGTCCCGGACCAGGCCGGTCCGTACCTCATCCGATGTACGTTCGTGTTTTCTCTTTGCATACCCCCGCAAGCAACAACAGACGAAGATTTTGAGGGGAGATTGGGATGAACTCTGCTGGCGTCTTCCATGTCTCTGTTCTGCATATTTTTGCCTCCCCCTTTTTTCCTAAGCTCTTTTTCCCCGCTTCAACGTCCGTACTGTATCAGGTGGAACGATCTGTGTAACAGCACATCACGGCCAAGCATTGAGGCTCTTTTGTCTCGGCCGTCGCTCCCACGTGCTATGCGTTTAGTGTACCGGTCGGTCGGGCAGGGCCGGCTTTGCTTGGCTCAACTGGACCAGACTTCCGGTTGATCGGTTGATCTACGTAATACCAGTCGATCGATCTGGCCCGCTGATCTGGTAGATCTGGACCCCCGACTGGTCCCGAGACTAGCGACTTAGCTTCCGATGCGGTGCGGCGTCCAGCTGAACCCGAGCGGTTGGGTGACGCCATACTTACCTAGTAGGAGTTGCGTAGAGGGGTGATCCGGGGGAGGGGATCAGGGGCACAGCCGGACCGGACCCGCCGCCCGGAGTCGTGGTACCTGCGTAGGTGGAGGGGGAGGAGATGGTGGTGATTCGCGCTTTAGCGAGGAGAGTGCCGGTAGCGTCGGCAGTTGCGGAGCCCGGGTTTGCGGGACATGACAGAGCGATGGTATGCAATTGATGGTCCACCGTGGGGGATCCGCGAATCGGACGGGTGGTGAGACCGTCGTGGATGTGGGTTTTGACAGGTACGTGCTCCGCCGGGCGTTCCACATGGGATTCCACATGCCTCTCCGCCGGCGTCCACTCCATACGGACTTTGGTGGTGGATGGTGATGCTGGCGGAGCAGGCCGGAGAGAGGAAGGTCGTGAAGCCTCTCGCGCGCTCTCTCTCTCCCTCTTGTTGGGGCGCATGATGATGGGGCGGAAATGGGATGGGATGAGTTGGAGCCGATGGGGTAGCGAGACAGCACGATGAACCTGGGATGAACTCAGGGGTTGCGATGGACGGGCACGCCGTCCTCCGATATTTAAGCATCGCGAGCAGCCCTCATCACCGGCCGTCTGTCGATGGAGAGAGAGCACACAGGCGTCTTTCTTCGTTCGTTTATGTTGGACGTTCTGTCCTAGTCATTCGTTAGTTGTCGTTTTACGAACACAACCTCAATCGTTAATCACAGCGGCACCATGAGGACTCCTCTGGTGGCCGTCCTTCCGGCTGCTGCCCTCGTCGGGGCGGCGCCGGCCATCAACAACAGGGCGCCGCACAACGGACCGATCCGTTTCGACATCACCGCCGTCGAAGGTCCAGCCGACGTCCTTGACAAGCGCCAGCTCATCCCGGCCTCCTTCGCCCAGGCGCGCAACAACACGGTCTACATGGTCACACTCACGGCTGTTGGATCGGTCATCACTAAGGATGTTGTCTTCCGCATTGATACCACCCAGGACGATGTGTGGAAGTTGAACGAGTGTATCGGTTCCGGCGACTTCAGCTTCTGTCAAAAGTATTTGACGGCGACGTGGACCGTACCTACCTCACTCAACAAGAAACGCGACTTGACTTGGACCCATGGCCCGGCTGGTGAAACCGGCAGCGCCACTATCACCTACTTCGCGGAGGACTGGAAAGTCGGAGGTGAGTTGTCTTGAACTGCCGGCCCTGTTCGTGCTTGCGAAGCTGACCTTGCCCCTTCAAGGCTTCCAAATTGCGGACCTGCAATACGGTGTCGCCTTTACCGGAAAGGGTGCCCTCATCGGCAGTCTCGGCCTTGGTCGTCCTGCCAGCACCCCCGCGTATCCTCGCCTTCTGGACAACCTCAAGATTCAGGGCGGCATTGATCGCGCTCTCTGGAGCTTGAACATCCGCCCGACTGGCGACCAGACTGGCTCTCTCATCATCGGCGGCCTGGACAAGAAGAGGTTTACCGGTCCCTTGGCCCCTCAGCCCCTCATTCCGGCCGGATCCAGCCCGGCTCCCGGCAAGGAGAGCCTTCTCTGGGTCACTCTCAACGATGTCACCCTGAACCTGTCCTGCGGCGAGGAGGCCGAGTGTGATGAGGAAGCCACCCTCCGCAAGCGTGCTGATGTCCCGGCGTACATCGATGCCAAGAACCCTCTCACCGGCCTGCCCGCCGCCATGGTGGCCGCCATCGTCGACTCGTTCCCAGTTCCGCATACCTACAACAGGGATCTCAATGCCGAGGTCTTCGACTGCGGCGCCGTTCCCGGCGATGGAGCCGTCGACTTCACCTTCAACGGCGTGACCGTCAGCGTGCCCCTGACCGACTTCGTCTCGACCGCCATCGTCGACGACAAGGTTGTCTGTTTTCTCGGCGTTTACAACAGCGCCTGGGACGACACCATCCCCACCACCCACGCCGTCCTCGGCCAAAACTTCTTGCGCGCCGCCTACGTCGTCAACGACCAAGCTAGCAACACCGTCTACATCGCCCAGTCTGATTTCTGCGGTGAAGAGGTCGTGAAGGTCGCCGCCGACGGTAGCAACATCCCGGATCAGGGCGCTTGCACGCCTCCTGAGGAGGAGACCCAGCCCACAGATACTCCTTCTGAGCCCCAGCCGACCGACGGAGAGACCGAGCCTCAACCTACAGATGGCGAGACCGAGCCCCAGCCGACGGACGGTGAAACTGAACCCCAGCCTACCGATGGAGAGACTGAACCTCAACCTACGGATGGCGAGACTGAGCCCCAGCCGACGGATGGCGAGACCGAGCCCCAGCCTACCGACGGCGAGACTGAACCCCAGCCTACCGATGGTGAAACTGAGCCTCAACCCACGGACGGTGAGACTCAACCCACCGACGGCCCTTCTGAGCCTGAGCCCACGGATGGTGAGACCGAACCTCAGCCCACGGATGGTCCTTCTGAGCCTGAGCCCACGGACGGTGAAACTGAGCCCCAGCCGACGGACGGTGAGACCGAGCCTCAACCCACGGATGGCGAGACCGAGCCTGAGCCTACCGACGGTTCTGAGCCCCAGCCCACTGATGGTTCCGAGCCTGAGCCTACCGATGGCTCTGAGCCTGAACCTACGGACGGATCTGAGCCTACCCCCACTGACGGTTCCGAGCCTGAGCCTACGGATGGCTCTGAACCCGAGCCGACGGACGGATCTGAGCCTGAGCCCACTGATGGTTCCGAGCCCGAGCCCACTGATGGTTCCGAGCCCGAGCCCACTGATGGTTCCGAGCCCGAGCCCACTGATGGTTCCGAGCCCGAGCCCACTGATGGTTCCGAGCCCGAGCCTACCGACGGTTCCGAACCTGAGCCGACTGATGGTTCCGAACCTACCAACACCGACGGCACCGAGCCCACCAACACCGATGGCACTGAGGAACCGGAGCCGACTGTGACGGACGACAGCACCATCTCGGGCTCCTTCACCGGCTCGTTCTTCCCCGAGTCCACTCCCTCCGGCTCCTTCACCGATGACAGCACGGCTACCGAAACCGACGACAGCACCATCTCTGGCTCTTTCACCGACTCCTTCCCGGAGACCACCCCGTCGGGCTCTTTCACTGATGACAGCACGGCTACCGAAACCGACGACAGCACCATCTCTGGCTCTTTCACCGACTCCTTCCCGGAGACCACCCCGTCGGGCTCTTTCACCGATGACAGCACCGCGACTGAGACTGACACCGCCACTGAGACCGATGACAGCACCATCTCAGGCTCCTTCACCGGCTCCTTCTTCCCCGAGGAGACCGACGACTCGACCGCCACGGACGACAGCACCGTGACGGCCACGGAGACTGCCACGGGCACCGCCACCAACGACGCCTCCGAGACCGAGACTGACACGGACGCTACTGAGACTGAGTCCTCGACTGGCTCGTTCTACGGCTCTTTCACCAACTCTTTCCAGACTGGCTCGTTCACCGACGACGCTACGGCTACTGCTACTGATGACGCGACTGCTACTGATGACGCGACTGCTACTGATGACGCGACTGCTACTGAGACGTCTACTGAGACTGAGACGGCTACTGCCACCGAGACCGCCACTGGCACGGCCACCGACGGGTCTGGTGCTGGTTCTGGCTCGGGTTCCGGCTCGGGCACGGCTACGGGTACCAACACTGCTGATCCTACTGCTACTGATGGCGCTGGCTCTGGCTCTGGTTCTGGTTCTGGCTCCGGCAGTGGCAGCGGTTCCGGCAGCGGAAGCGGCTCAGGCACTGACGGCTCTGGCTCCGGCTCCGGCTCTGATTCTGGCTCTGGATCGGGCTCCGGCTCGGGCAGCGGCACTGACGGTTCTGGCTCTGGTTCCGGCTCCGGTTCTGGCAGCGGCTCCGGCTCTGGTTCTGGCACTGACGGCTCTGGCTCCGGCAGCGGTTCTGGCAGCGGAAGCGGTTCTGGTTCCGGCTCCGGCTCCGGCTCTGGTTCGGGCAGCGGCTCCGGCTCTGAGTCTGGTTCTGGTTCCGGCAGTGGAAGCGGTAGTGGCTCCGGCTCGGGCAGCGGTTCTGGTTCTGGCTCAGGCTCCGGCAGTGGCGAGGGTTCTGACTCTGGCTCGGGTAGCGGCTCTGGTTCTGGCTCTGGCAGTGACTCGAGCAGCGGCAGCGGTTCGGGTTCTGGCTCTGGTTCTGGCTCTGGTTCTGGTTCTGGTTCTGGTTCTGGTTCTGGTTCTGGTTCTGGAAGTGGCAGCGGTTCAGGCTCAGGCTCTGGTTCCGGCAGCGTCACTGTCAGCGACGGCGTCACCATCACCATCGCCCCTGTCGAGCCGACCTTCGGTGGATCGTCCACCGGTTCGGGCTCGGGCTCGGGCTCGGGCTCCGGAAGTGGTAGTGGCAGTGGCAGTGGATCCGGCTCGGGCTCTGGCTCGGGTGAGGGTTCGGGCAGCGGAAGCGGCAGTGGAAGCGGAAGCGGCTCGGGCAGCGGCTCGGGTGAGGGCAGCGGATCCGGCTCTGGCTCTGGTTCCGGCTCGGGTGCTGGTGAGGGTTCGGGCTCTGGCTCGGGCTCTGGTTCCGGCTCCGGTTCGGGTTCGGGCAGTGGCAGCGGTTCGGGCAGCGGCTCGGGTGAGGGCTCCGGCTCTGGCTCTGGCTCTGGCTCGGGTTCAGGCACTGGCTCGGGCACTGGCACGGGCAGCGGCTCGGGCGAGGGTAGCGGATCCGGCTTCGGCTCCGCCACCACCCTCTCAACCATCACCGGCCCTGCAACCGCCGGTCCCACGGGCGGCGTCGGCTCCGGCAGCGGCAGCGACAGCGGTATCGTCACCGCTGGCGCCGGCCGCGGTGTCGCCAGCGTTGCCCTCGCGACGGTTGCGGCCGTCCTTGCCGGCTTCGTGGCCTACGCTTTCTGATGAGACAACGCAGCATAATGTCCTGAAACGGAAACCAAAAAGTAATGTCTTTCATTCTCTTGTAAGAGGAGTAAACTCTCCTCGAGTCATGTATTTTTAGTATCTATTAGTCAGAACCTACTCATGGTCATGAATGAGAGTGTTTCCTTTGTCTCTTATACACGCTATCCATCTCGAGCGGGTTGTTTGTGTGGTATCAGCGGAGAAATGGTAGTGTCGGTATGTTGTCAAATTCATCTTGTTGCTTGCTACCAGGTATGTACGTATTCACATCTGAAAAACATTCAAAACACGAACAAACTCCTTTTCCCCAACCAACCCGACAAGCATCATTCCCCTCCTCAGTCAACCCCCTCACGCCCCGTAGATGACATAAATCTCACCCGACTGATCGCTCGAGACATAGAGACGGCCCTTGTCATCAAAGGCCAGGCCGACAGGGCGGAAGCAGTTGAACGGGCAGGCGCCGATGTTGGAGTTCTCCATGACAGGGATCTGAGCGGTCTTGCTGGTGACGGGGTGAACGGGCTGGCCGTCGGGTCCGAAGTCGACGCGCATGACGCGGTAGCCGTCGGCGGGGTTGCGGTTCCTAGAAAGAGGAAAAACAGTCAATGAATGATGTTCAATGAGTGGGATTAACTAATGACGGAAAAACTCACCAGCTGCCGTGGAAAGCAATGTACGCCGACGTGGCGTTCTTGTTGAACTTGATATCCAGCGGCGCGGTGTGCGCGTGGAAGTGCAGGCGGCCCGTCATGCGGTTGTTGGAGCACTCGTCCTGCGAGACGTTGGGGACGTTGTCGGGCTTGAAGAGCGCGCCGACGAGCAGGCCGTTGATGCCGACGCTCGCCGTGTCCCAGGCAGGGACGCACGACGGGTAGCCGTAGTTGAGGCCCTTGTACCGGTTGTTGGTCTCGTTGAGCCGGCCGTGGTAGCTGAGCCGCTCGGCCGGGTTGTCGTTGTGGATGTCGCGCCCGTTGAGGCGGAGGTCGTCCATCTGGTTCTCGACGGACCACTGGGCGGGGGGAGGTTAGTTACGTGAGCATGATCTGGAATTGTCAGGGAGACACCTACGAAGCCGCCGTGGACGGGATCCTCAGTCATGCCGACAATGTTGCGCAGGCCCCAGGCCAGAACCTCGCCGCCCTGGGTGTAGTCGACGGGCGACTGCATGATGCGGCTGATGCTGAAGGTCTTGATCATGCTGCGGCCCGAGGACTGGGAGGTGGTGGCCGTGTCGATGTTGTTGGCCGAGCCGCGGGCCACGATGAGGGTGTCCGGGCTGAACTTGGAGGTGGCCAGGGCGCGGGTCGGGTGGGTGCCCTGGATCGTCATGCCGGTGATGATCTGCCGGCCCTGGCCGACCTGGCCCGTGAAGGGATCATAGGAGTAGGCCGTCACCGAGGCGAGGTTGGACGTGAAGAGCGTCCGGCCGTCGGCGCTGAGGGCGATGCCATGGTTGGTCTGGCCATTTATCAGTCATATGTTCAGATTTGGATCTTAAACACTGCTTCTAGCTTACCGTCCCGCTGACGATCTGAGAGTTGGACGAGGAGCACACAATGTTGCCCTGATCCTGCAGCACAAAGCGGCGGACCGCTTGCCTGCCAGCCTCGGCCACAAGGAGGTTGCCAGCCGAGTCGACAACGAGATGCCTAGGTTGGCTCAGGCCGGTAGCCAGGACGCTGTACCGGTATCCGGAGCCCATGCGCGGCTGGAAGCGGCCATTGACGCCGGGGCATGACTGAGCGGCCACTTCAGGGACGAAGACGACAGACGTGAGGGCGACAACGCCCGCGAGCGTGCTGAGGACACCCATGCTGGTTGTGTGTGGTCTTGGTTGGACTTCTCAGTCGTTCACTGTCGCTGACTGACGAGTGGGACTATGCGGTTGAGAGCTCAGTCAGGTAGTAGTCAAACTGATGGGCGACGGGGGCGTCCTGAGAGAGGTGATAGAGCTGGTTATCACTGAACTACAGACCGCATTCCACAACACTCGTAAGGAGGTCGCGGGTCGGCAGCATCCGAGGACGCGAGGGTGGGACACATCTTCTCTTATTACAACGGGCGACCTCATCATAGCCGCCGTGGTCAATGGTTCCTTCATAGTACAGATTCCATCTTTCCGGTGGCATCTCCCAGCGACAGGGCAATATGGATGGTCGCTAGCCCCGGGTCTGCCATCGAGGATTGCCAGTCCTGGAAAGGTCGGGCAGGAGGATAAAAATCAGGGATAATAAACGGGCGGCAACGTTGGAAGCGGGGCTCCGCCATATACTCCTGGGGACTCATATATGCGGAGCTTGGCGGTCAGTGTTAACGGTTATTCACCCGGATCGGCGCCGGCATGCAAGGCGACTGGCCTGGTGATTTCCGGCAATAACGGCGGACCAAGGTGGCCCGACTGCACCGGACAATCTATGTGGACATGCGTGGTGATGGTCGCCAAGAGGGTCACCACATGCTATATACCGGTGTTAAGGTCGCATCCACAGGATTCGCGTCTGGGCCGGACATTATCGAAGCCCCCATGCCTTCCGAAGCGATACACAGGAGCGAATAATATGACCGAGGATGTGAAGACACTCCAATGCTAGATGCGTAGTAAATGCATGGCTTGCAAGGCTGGCATGGGAAGGTGATATTGATTCACAGGTTGATTGGAAGTCTAGTATACTCCGTACCCGAGACTGGAAAAGATTGAAAGTTCCGGCCTCGTCGCATCGTTTCAGGTTTTCCTGCCACCCGGGCCGTTAATGACGGGGCTGGCTGCTCGACATTTATGACGGATCGAGGGAAAGCCATCATATTAGTCCTGACTAGGTACCAGGCTGGTGGGTGGTGAGAGAGACAGTGCCACAAACCGCGCCACAACCGGCGCCACGGACCACGGCCATGTGCTGTGTGTGTGGATTGCCGGCAGCATGCCGATGCCGCGTGTTCCCGCACTCCGGCACGGCCATGCCGTACGATCTATCTGGGGGGCGGCATGGCAATGCTGCCGAGACAACGGCAAGTGGCTGCATGCAGGATCGAGCTGGCTGGCTGGCTGGCTGCGATTGAGTTGCTGGTCTGTGCCAAGTTTCTGTCTGTGTGCACCGACGGATCAGGGTAGGGAACTGGTGGCACACGGGTCGGGGACTGTATCCCAGTGATTTTCTCCCTGCCACGGTTGTTTCTCCACTCGACGGAATAACCTTAGATGCTGTGGCATCCTCGAGGTTGAATCAAGCAGCATGTTTCCGTGTCCAGTTCCGGACAATCGGTGAGGTTTCAGATCGGGAATGGACTCGCGTGTCTGGCTGCTGGTGATGAGAGATGGAAAAATCAGAAGAGCCGAGAAATCAGCCACAACATCCAACCTGGATAAGTCAAGCCACACTTGGCCACACTCTCCCGCCACCCACCGTCGTCTTGTTGCAGCCGGGGTGGTCCGCAACCGCATGGAGAAACCCACATCGTCGGAGCCGGCCAGCAACAGAAAATTCGGTGGACTTGCCCCCAGTCTTTTTCCCCGACTTTCCAGGCCCTCGCCGGCTTCCGCCTCTTCATGTTTGGCGGTAGGAACCATCATTCAGGGGCACCAATTGGCGGTATTACCATTACGAGACCATCCATCTCGCCATCATGACAGAGCAAGCGTGATCACGCGCCTCGACTTGCACCTGGAATTGCTAAAAGTTTCTTCATCCGAGCAGGAGAAGGTGGAGTCTAGGAAAAAGTTGAGAAGTTGGAGAATTTTCTGGTGCCCACATGCATCTTGCAGGAAAAAGTACAACTGCCCGTGCGAGATGCCGAACCCCGGGGTTCCCATCTCATCGATTCATCTCTACTATACTACTACACAGGGCATACATACGCATACGTCTCACATCACACCTAAACCAAAGTTTTACTTTGTTTTTATCTGATCCATCGAGTTGGGTCTGCAGGTGGTCAATGCCCACACTTAGACCATATCCCGCACCGTGTCCATGTTTTGATTGAGAGAGTGTGCACAACCGACACAAGACAGACTTGGAGACAGACAGTGCTTCCTTCTCCCAACCAAGGCCTTCGCTTATCGTTTTGTTTATATCCGACATCTTCTCCGTCTTCTTCAGCGTTGGCATCAACAACTCCACGTCATCTCCATTGTGACAGGTCGCTGTAACATCCAGTTGTCGGTTCCAGTACCCGATCATACCACATTGTCCCTGGTCCCCCACGCCCGGAAGCACCGGAAGATCGACGCCCAGACGAACCGACAATGGCTGTGACGAACGGGGACCCCTTTGTGGAATCCTCCCACCCGGGTGACCCGAGTGACAATTCCTCCGACGCCACTCTCACCATCCGCTCCTCCTCCGACTCCATCTCTCAACCCGACCCCGCCGGGCAAGAGAAGGACGCCTCGAGCCCAACAGTACAGACACCACAACGACATGGGCCATGTCATGGAACCACTCCTCCCAGCCCGCCTGAATCCTCCGACACCCTCGCTCCGTCCATTCGCGATGTCACTCCCAACGGCAAATCCAGCCCCTTCGAGCCGGAATCTTTGGACCGCCCGCTCGCGCGATGCCCCTCGGCCGCCGACACGGTCACGGAGTTCCCAGAAGGCGGCCTGACCGCCTGGCTGGTGGTGTTTGGTTCCTTCTGCGCCATGCTCTCGCTGTTTGGCTTGATAAACTCAGCCGCCGTCTTCGAGTCGTACTTTTCCCAGAACCAGCTATCGGAACGGTCATCGTCAGAAATTGGTTGGATCTTCAGTCTGAATCTGTTCATCGTCTTTTTTGTCGGCATCCAGGTCGGTCCCGTGTTTGATCGGTATGGCGCAAGGGTGCTGGTGGCGGTTGGTAGCACCTTGATTGTGTTGAGTTTGCTGTTGCTGAGCTGGTGTGATGGTGAGTTCATGTTTCATGTGGGGTTTTTTTTTTTACCTCAGTTGGTCTTACACAGCTTCTGACCTTCTGTCAGAGTACTATCAAATTATCTTGTCCTATTCGGTCTTGGGCGGGTTTGGCGGTGCCCTGCTCAACTGTCCCGCCTACGGCGCCATCGCGCACTTCTTCAACCAGCGCCGCGGCCTCGCGACAGGCATTGCCACCACCGCGGGCGGCGTGGGTGGTGTCGTGTTCCCCGTCGTCCTCCGCTCGCTACTCCCCAATGTTGGCTTTGGTTGGAGTTGCCGCATCCTAGCCTTCATTATGATGGGGCTGTCGGTGCCGGCGAATCTCTTCATCAAAACCCGGCTCGGCCCCGCCCGCGACCGCGACGGATACGCCAAAGTGCAGTCGGTCTGGCCCGATTTCAGCGTTTTCCGAGACGCGCGCTTCGCCTTCGCCGCGGCCGGCGTCTTCTTCATGGAATGGGGTCTTTTCGTTCCCCTGACCTACATCGTCTCCTACGCCGCCGCTCACGGACACGTCGCAACCGAGGGCTACCTTTTGCTGTCGTATCTCAACGCCGGCTCAGTCGTGGGCCGCGCCCTGCCCGGGTTCTTGGCGGACCGGCTGGGCCGGTTCAACGTCATCATCGTCACCATCTTTCTGTGTTTTGCGACGGTCCTCGGGCTGTGGCTGCCCGCGGGCCACTCGCAGCCGATGCTGATCGCGTTTACTGTCCTGTTCGGCTTCGCCAGCGGCAGCAACCTGGGTCTTGTTCCTGTGTGTCTCGGCCAGCTGTGCGACCACCGCCGCTACGGCCGCTTGTACTCCACCGCCATGATGGTCGCTAGCTTCGGCACCCTTAGTAGCGTGCCCATCGGCGGCGCACTGCTGGATGCGTTCAGCGGGGAGAGCGCGTGGAGGAACTTGATTATTTTTGACGGAGTCGCGTACGTTGTCGCGTGTATCTGCTATATTGTGGCGAGGGTGCTTGGGGCGGGGTGGGATCCGAGGATAAAGTTTTGATGCGTTTTGACGACCAAGATACGACACATAGGTTCTGAAAAGCACACTGAACGGTTTGAAGTTAGTGTACTGTGTCAGCGTTCGCGGCGTTTTCTGGGTCAGCGGAACAACGGCATGTGCAGAAGCGAGACACGGAGGCCAGCAGCGGCCGGTATGAGACATGACATAATGAGGTTATTGTGGACAGAGAAGTTTTGGAAAATAAAAATAGACATTGTTCCATAGTTCCACTGAACAGTTCCAGCTGGGTACCTGATGTTTGTCCGTAGCTCCGAGTGGGAACATGCTTGACCTCAAGGAGATGTTGGTGTCCCATGTTGACTTACTTCCCCATCTGGAAGGTGGGGCATATCGTTATCTTATCGCTCACCTTTCCGACCCCTCCCCCGCCAAAAAATGTCCAAGAACATGCATTCACTCATTCACTCATTCACTTCAACAAGACATCTTCATCCCTCTCAGCCCACCTCATCTAAAATCAAAAATGACAGTCGAACTCTCAGCGCCGCCAGTGTTGTCGACGCCGGCCGAACATGTGTTTGAGCAAACAATAGTCCCAGAGAGCGACGGCTCGTCCCCGCCACGAACCGACGATGAACTGCGGGACCTGTATGAGATTCCCCGGACGGCCCGGGAGGTGCGCGAGGGAGGTTGGAAGAGGATAGCCCTCCAGTTCCCCGACAACATGCTTCGCGACGGGCCTCGCGTGGTCGAATTGTTGCGGGCCGAGCTGGACTCGCTGCCGCGGCCCGAAGATTCTTCCCCCACCCCGTCCGAGCGCATCTACATCCTCGCCGACACCTCTTACAGCGCCTGCTGCGTGGATGAGATCGCCGCAGAGCACGTCAACGCCGACGTCGTTGTTCACTATGGTCGGGCATGCCTCTCACCCACCGAGCGCTTGCCCGTCATCTACGTCTTCACGCACCACGCGCTCGACCACGACGAGACCCTGGCTGCCTTTGAGAAGGAGTACCCTGACAAGGAGTCCCGCGTCGTGCTCATGGCCGACGTCACCTACCAAAGCCACGTCCCGGCGCTCGCATCCGAGCTGCACTCCCGCGGCTACGCCAACCTCGTCTCAACCGCCATCATCCACGACCCCACGGGGAGGATACCTAACCGCAAGCTGGTCACCCCGCAGGGCGCCGATGTCGACGCCTCAACTATCGACCTCAAATCCCACGCAATTTTTCACATCTCCACCCCTCCCACCGCGCTCCTCCTCGCCCTCTCCTCCCGCGTCCAGTCCCTGCACATCCACCCCACCTCCTCATCACAACCCTCCTCCTCCTTTTCCACCGCACGTCTCCTCGGCCGCCGCTACGCCCGCCTCCTCACCCTCGCATCCGCCGGCGTCATCGGCATCTTAGTGAATACCCTCTCCGTGGCCAACTACCGCGCCAGCGTCGACTCCCTGCGCGCGCGCATCGCCGCCGCGGGCAAGAAAAGCTACACGGTCGTGGTGGGCAAGCTCAACCCGGCCAAGCTGGCCAACTTTGCCGAGGTGGACGGGTGGGTGGTGGTCGGCTGCTGGGAGAGCGCTCTGGTGGAGGATGATGCGGGGTATTTCCGGCCCGTGGTGACGCCGTTTGAGCTGGGTGTGGCGCTGATGGGGGATGAGAAGCGGGTTTGGAGCGGGGAGTGGTGGGGCGGGATTGAGGAGGTGGTTGGCGGGGAGAGGTTGTTGAAAGGCGAGGAAGAGGAAGAGAAGGATGATGGGCAGGAGGGGAATGAGGGGAGTGAGGATGATGATAGCGAGGAAGAGTCGGCCCCGCCGGAGTTTGATCTACGTACTGGGAAGTTGGTGAGTAACAGCAGACCGATGCGGACGGGAAGGAAAAAAGCCGCAACAGCAACAGCGGCGGCGAATGAGGCTGAGAACGGAGAGGGTGGTGGGAAGGCGGCTCCGGCGGGTGGTGCCCTGACGTTGAGAGGAAAAGGGGAGCTGGCCATGGTCAATGGCGTGGTGAGTCCTGGTGCCGAGTACCTGCGCACGCAGAGGACGTGGCAGGGTTTGGGTAGTGATTATGTCGGCGAGGCAAGCACCGTGATTGAAGAGGGCCGGAGCGGTGTGGCGAGGGGGTATACGGTGGGAGAGGACGGGGAGAGGAGGTAGGAGGGCGTACCTGGTGTCTTCTGTATTATGTAAACCAGATTAAAGACGGGTGATGTCCTTGTTCTCATGATACCCGCCGGTCGTCCGGGGCCTGATCTGTCTATGAAAACTCGATGCTGCCGACTCCCGTTCCTAGCAAACGGTTTGCGTCCGTGACATTGATGTTTTGGGAGAGACGAGGTAGCTCAGGTAACCTTCAGTGTCAACGCGGGTTGGTGGTATCACATCAGGAGGTTCCAGTCCAAGTTCAATTTCAACACTCATGGGAGAAGGCAAGAATTGGGCATTTCTCAATCAACTCGCCCCCTCGATGACTTTGAATTCCTGACGATCCATGATAACGGTCCATCATCTCCGCAACTCAAAGCCCAATCATCACCGGCAACTCAAGTCCCATGTACCAGATATCTTAACCATCCCCAATCGAGGAAACCGCTCTCTTCTCATCGACGAACGGATCCTCCTGTCCATATCCCCGAACCATCCCGCAACTCAGAAACCAGATATAATTCCCGTCCCGTTAGTCCAATCCATGGACATCACCACCCCATCCCATCCACACCCCGAACAACTAAATCATCTCATGCCCTTGTCGTAGTTGACGGACCAGCCTGGTCGTCGTCATTGTCGTCGTTGTCATCGAACTCAACCCCCGGCAAGACCGTCAACGCGCTGTAGGGGTGACTGTCGCCGCGTGTGCCCTCCTCTTCTTGTTCCTCCTCAGCTTCCTCTTGGACATGATGTCCGTCTTGCTCAACCGCCACAACCTCCTGTAGACCAGCCGGCCGAATGGGCGTTTTGCCTTTGTCTTTGTCCTTCTCGCTGCTGAGAGGTTGCTCTTGCTGCTGTTGCTCCTGCTGGGGTTGAGTACCTGAACCCGTAGCTGATGCTTCTTCGTTGGTCGTGGGGCCGGAGGCAGGGGAAGGGGATACGCTGTTGCTGCTGGTGTTGGCGGCGGACGGTTGGTCTTGCTTCTGCTGCTGGTCTTGCTGGGGTTGAGACCCCGAAGCTGATGCCTCTTCATTGGTCGTGGACCCAGAGGCGGCGGGAGAAGATGGTTGTTGGTGCTCTTGCTCCTGCTGCGGGTCCTGTGTAGCGGCAGTGGTAGTGGTGGAGCGGCGAAGATGGGACAAGTCCGCCAACTCGATCCTATCTTCGTCGTCGTATTCATACCAAGAACCAACACCGTCGTCGAGGCCCTCCTGTTCCTGCTGGGGGATCCAGATCTCAGCGACGCCCCAGCTGTCCTGGCCATCGTCGTCGTTGTTGCCGGCGTGGTGACCGACGTTGTGAACGACGTGGTGGCCGTCGTGGCGGTGGCGGAACTGCCAGATAGTTTCCTTGACAAGGACAAAGAGGCTGCCGAACACACAGGCCGCTGCAACGGCGAACATACACCCGAAGAAGAAGCCAACGAAAATCGCCGATGCTGTGCTCTTCTAAAGCTGGGCGAAGGGGCTTTCGCTACTGGTACTGGTCGCGGCGGCCGGCGCTGAGACCGGCGTGGAGGGACCGTGCGTCGTCGTGGCGGGGCCCCCCGAGTCGGAGCGTTTGGGGGGCGTCCCTGTAGCGGCGGTGGTAGTGGTGTTGATGGCGGCGGCGGCGTAGGCTACCGTCGCCAAGATCGTCGCGGACGGGACGATTGTTGTAGATGAGACGACCGTTGTGGATGAGGCGATCGCCCCAGAGAGGGCACCAGGCGTGGGAAAGACAACAGGCGCGCACGGGACGGCTAGGGCAGCAACCACAGCTGCGGCAGTGGTCGCGGAAATGGTCGCCGATGCCGTCGCGGTTGCCGTCGCGGAGGAGGTAGCCCCTGATGGGATGACTGTTGTAGAAGAGATGATCGTCGTGGATAGGACGATCGTCCCAGCGAAGGCGCCAGGCACGGAAGAAACGACGGGCGCGCACAGGATAGCTCGACTGGCGAGGGCGGTTGCGGAACCGGTTTCGGCGGCGGTCGCGGAGATCGTAGAGGGGGCTGTCCCAGAGAGGATCCCAGAGAGGACACCAGGCGCAGAAAAGACAAAGGGCTTGCACGGGACGGCTGGACCGGCCGGACCGGCGAGGGCAGTTGCGGCGGTAGCAGCGCCGGTCGCGGAGGAGGTCGCGGAGGCGGAGGCGGCGACAGCAATGTCGTTGAGGTCCTCGTTGTCGTCGCGGCTGTTGTGACGTGATGTTAGCTGTGAGGTCGTATGCAGTGGTTGTGGTTGCAGTGAAGGGTGAGATCCTTTGGAAGGAAGTTCGCGAACAGAGGTAGGTAAGCTGTGCCAGTTGGTGTTCGAGCTGTAAGGCTGCTGGCCCGACGGTGAATCAAGCACGTCGCTGAAGGGCGTTGCAACACGAACTCCATGCACTTCGCGAGGCGAGGGTGAACTCGCCGAAGTGCAGGCTGGGAGGAGCTTGCCGAGGAGCACGCCCAAGAAAGAACCTGAAAGACTACAGCCAACTGGCAGAACCCCAACATGGACGACGACGCAATGTCTGCGCTCTGTGACAAGGCGAACTTGCCGAGATCAAGCAAGACATCGACTAGGAGTGCCACGGGGGAAACTACCCCACGAACACCGCAAACCCCGCCAGGAGGTCAACGAAACAAACCGCTCCAACCTCAGCAGGCAAACCAAGAGCCGCCGCCTTCCAAGAAGCGGAACAAGCCCAACAGGGCCCTCAAGAGGAAGGGATAATGGACGCACTTCCCGTTGCCGACATAAGAAACCAAACACTTACCAACCAGACCAACAATCGGCAGGGGACGGCGCGGCAGAGGAGCACGTGGCGGCGGCGGCGGCGAGAAGGCCGGACGGCCTGCCGGCGCGAACAACGGGCACGAGGGCGGGGCCGGAGGGGGCGGCGACGGGAGCGGCGGTCACGGCGGGCAGGCCGCCAACGACGAAAAAGACAACAACGAAAAAAAGCAGCGCCGAAGCAGCTGCGAAAAACGTGAACAAATTAGAAAAAGAAAAGAGAAACTTGGCCGGGCGGCGATCGCCACGGCCGCGGCGGGGGAGGGCGGAAGCGCCACGACGGGCGCGAGAAGCGGCGCGCAAAGCCGACGACATTGCGGCGGCGGCAGCGTCGACGGCAGCGGAGGAGGCCAGATTGTTGTGCTTTTTGTGATCTGGAAAGACGTGTCGGTCAGCTACCATACCACCGTTGGTCCAAGGTGAAAGGGCGTGTTGTCGTCTTCTTTGAAGACCGATAAAACAACGTGATGAGTCGCTTTCAACGTCGGAGATAGACACATCCGAGCTGTGCGGCGTCTGGACAGGACAACAAGGGTTCGGTTCACACTTACAGTTCGTGATGGTGCGTGAGCGGGGAGTTGTCGAGGGTCGAAAGTCGGTCGGTGGGAAGAAGGAAAGAGGAAAGAGGAGGAAAAGAAAGTTCGAGATCAAGCGGAGGGGAAGAAATCCTTGAGAAGCTCCGCCAAAACACCACGGCTTCGCGTGATAGGCCGGCTTCGAGGCATCACCAGCCGCCTCACCAGCCGCTCCAGCCGCGAGAGGTGCGGATCCGTCATTGGGGCATGGCTTGTGTGTTGGTGTTGGAAGATGGGATGAGAGGGAGCTGGATGACTTGATTATTTAGGGGCTGGCGGAAGTTGTTGAAGGTGGGAATGCTTCTCTGCCCCTGATTCACAGACACCTTTGCAGCGACATCAACACTAAATCACTGTTAAGGCATCTATTATGACAACAACTCAACTGGCGATGATGAACGCTGGTGGTGTACAGACTGGCACCCGGTGGCTCAATGTGGTTGAGAGGTCAAAGGGTTGAAGGTCCATTGAAGCTGATCGTTCCTTGATAGGATAGTGGCTACGAACGCCTATGCAGAACAAAACGGATATCTAGACAAAAGGGGTATCAACACATGTAAAAGACCATCCTCCAGCAGCATCCCATGCTATTTATATATACCATCTGACTTACCTAATCCCCTTAACAACTCCCACTCCAACTCATACCCAACTCAGCACCACCACAACCGCCATGCCCACAGCCACTCCCGGCCCAACAATCCCAGGCCTTGCCCCAGCCACGCCGCCATTCCCGGCCGGCCTTGACCCTTCTCCCCCTTCCGGCGCCGACGTCGGGACTGCCGCTACCGCACAACCCTCTGTGCACGGCAGGTACGTCGCAAACGGCGTGGGCACCGCCGTCCCCGTAGCCGTGGCTCCCGTGGCGGTAAACACAGGGGGTTGGATGGTCGTCAGCGACGTGTCGGGGCGGGCGCCGGGCTTGTCCGGGTTGAGGACGTTGTCGAGCAGGTGGACGACGCTGTTGGCGATGAGGATATCGGGCTGGACGATCCCCGCCGAGTTGGCAAACACGGAATTTGCGTGGCGGGTGATTGTGATCTTGCTTCCCCCCTTGTCATCATCGGACGCGCTGGCCAGCTCCGTGCCATTCTCGAGTTCCCACGCGTGGACGACATGCCCGGGAATGATATGATACCGGAGCACGCGCTTCAGAAGCTCGGTGTCCATCCCCTCCAGGGTGCCGGCAAGTTGCTGAAAAGCGGCGTTGCGCGGCGCAAAGACGGTGACGTCCTTGAGCTCGGCCAGCTCGCGCATCAGGCCCGTCGCGTACAGCGCGCCGACAAAGGAGGTCAGGTCGGTGTAGGCGTTGCGCGCGGTCGAGTCGATGTCCTCGGGCACGCGCATGACCGAGTCGACGATCTGCACCAGGCCGTCGTCGAAGGCGAGGTCCTCGACAATGACTGTGCCGCGAGTCGCGAAGCCCGAGGTACAGGCGACTTCGCCGCCGGGCATTTTGGTGAAGAGGATGCGCTGGCCGTTGGTTACGTTGGTGTATTTTGCGTCTGTGAGATGTGTTGACGTCCAGTCTGAGTCCCCTTTCGAGATGGAGAGCATCTTGGACTGCCCCTTGAGGAGGTGATACTGTAGGGTTGTTTTGATGCGCTCGTCATCCCACGTGTCCCAGTCGGGTCCTAATTTCTGGAAGGCGTAGTCGTTGGGAGCGAGCACGGTGCTGTCCTTGGGAAGTCCCCCAAAGATATCGGGGTATTTCTACCCTTGTCAGCTCTATGAGTTCAACCATACCCATACCGTTTCCTAGCTCCTGACCTACCTTGGTCAGCTCACGAAATGTAGTCATATTGGCTTGATTGGAAAGCACATTTTCGAGACTGGAACCAATTACGCCTGTCGGGTAAAAGGTGACGGCCGAAAAGACGGCCAGAGCCGCGGCGAGGGTCCGGAGCATTGTCTAAGTGCCCGAGTATAGGAAAATGAAAAGTCGGGGACCAGCATCGACAAATGGACAGATGGAGTGAAGGATTGAAGGAGGTGAAGTGTTGTTGACACTACACTCGGTCATGAGGCAACCTGTCGAGGGAATGAAGATTAACCATGGATGGAGTGAAGAACAAACGCGCCGTGATCATGTCGTACAGAGTACGGGGGGACGGGAATTATCCTTTATTTAAAACAAGTTACTACCAGAAACGAACGCACGGCAGATCGAGGTCTACCAACGCAGGGCCGCTAGCTGAGTCGGGGTTGTCAGCTCCCTACCTATGTACACTAGCTTGAACCGTGGATCGAGAAGTCTCCAACACTGACTCCTGGGTTTCCGTTTCCACATGGTGCTCATTGACTCGCGGCGGTATCATCATAACTTCCCTGCCAGCAGTACAATTGAACTTCCCATTCAAGCGTTCCTTGGATGTTTGCGTGTCAGCAATATCACCAGATCGGCCAATGTCGTTGTGGCGGGTGATGTCGAGAGAGTCGGCCGTCCGCGCTCGTCTCATCCCGCCCTTGCGGCTTGCCCCTGGCCGATTGCAACGCTAACGCGGTTCAAGTTAAGTAGGGCGGGTCGATCTTTTTTTGCTGACATGGTGACATTTCCCCGAGTCCCAGGCATCAAATTCCGATCCTTGACAGCTTCCAAGGCGGAAAGATCCCGTGGTCAAACCTCATCCAACGGGCCGTTTACCTGTCCGATAACTCCATCCGGAGTGCAAGTGAACGCTGCTCACTGCAAAGCAGTTCAGATGTGCCTTTTAGGTATGTACATGTGTGAAGGTCCGGCGTACGGAGAAGGTTTCAGGTGCTCAGCTCCACCCCGGACAATGCGTCCAGCTGAAGTGGAGCCGAGATCGCCGGGATTTGACAGCGGATGCGATCTCGGCGCGGCCTGCCCGGCCGGAGAACCGGCCCCGAGACAAGCTCCCTCCGTGTCGCTCAAAATCACACATCCCAAAGCACCACACAAGAACAACAACCGGGATATTCTCATGGGAGACCAGTACTCCGTACAGGATAAGTGTTGGTGTGCCAGCAGTCCTCATCACCAACACTCGAACAAACCCCGGCCTTCTTACCCAAGCTGAGTTCCTCACAGCAATCTCCATCATGAGTGTTCCTCCATCAACGACCCCTCAACCGTCCCTCACTCCTCTGTCAGGTTATAAATCTTTTGGATATTATGCAAAACCCCCTCAAAGTCAATCTTGAGATCCTTCAACAGCCCGTCCTTAAAGTTAAACACCCATCCATGCACCACTGGATACCCGTACTTGGCATATGACAGCTGCACCGACGCCGTCTTGACCACATTCCGGCACTGCTCAATGACATTCAGCTCCACCAGGCGATTGAACCTCTCCTCCTCGTCCTTGATGGCATCCAGCTCCTTCTCATGCAGCCGGTACACGTCGCGGATGTTGCGCAGCCAGGGGTTCAACAAGCCCAAATTCTTCTTGGCCAGGGCCGCCTTGACGCCGCCGCAGCCGTAGTGGCCGCACACGACGATGTGCTTGACCTGCAGGTGCTCCACGGCGTAGGTGATGACGCTCATAGCGTTCAGGTCCGTGTTGCAGACGAGGTTGGCAATGTTGCGGTGCACAAACGCCTGCCCGGGCTCCATGCCCGTGATCTGCTCAGCGGGGATGCGCGAGTCGCTGCATCCGATCCACAGGTACTCGGGCTGCTGGCCGGCGGCGAGCTTGGCGAAGAATTCAGGATCTTGGGCGGTTTTCTGCGCGGCCCAGCACTTGTTGTGCTCAAACACGCGGTCGTGCGTCTCGCGCAGGTACTCGGAGATGTCCTTCTGGGCCATGGCGCGCCAATTGACGTCGTGCTGGGGAAGGTTGGGGTCCAGATTCTCGGTGGAGGGTTGATCTGGCGGGGGGAAAGAGGAACGGGATGAGAACGTGCGGATTATGTAGGGCGTGTGTTGTTTTGGTAGCAGCCTCAAGCTTCTGTTGGGGAACTGTGGCGTTGATCGAGTTGGTGTGTGTCGAGTGAGTGGCAAAGACAGTCTTCCAGGAAGAAGGTTGCTTCTGCAAGCTCGTGAGAACATGTCCAGGGCCGATTGCTAGATTTAGATTTCTAGCAAATCGCGCTTTCCAACTTTCAACAGCGATAAGACTGGATTGGAGAAATGGGGAATTTCGATTGAGGCATGGGATTTGCTCACTTCACCTCCCGGTTTTCCGAGTTACGGCAGGAACCACAGATCGCGATCGCCGGGATGCCATGCCATGGAACTCAATCTCAACGCTTTGGATCAGATCGGACAGATCGTCGGACACACTCGTAACCCTAACCCAGCCGAAATCGGAAGTTCAACAAACGTGCCGACACAAACATCTTAGCAGAGATTCCCAGGCCGTTATCGAGATCATATCTGATCTCAGGACCTGATCAATTGATCCGTTGGATGTTTTGCATTGGAGTACTGCTCGCCTCGCGGCCCATCCTATGGTGAGACGGTACAATAGAATAGGTAAGGTACGTATAATTGCGATCGATGGGCCGAGGGTTAGGGTAGTAAGCGACTGGTGGATTGCTGCCTAAGGGCAAAAAATCCACTTGACGTCTCTGCCTAGAGGAGGGAGCCGACGGTGTTGTCTCTTTGACTCATATGGATAGTTTCGTTCTGGTTGTCTCTTGTATTGCAGGTTCGAGACACCTGGAGGGCCACGCAGGCCCAAGATTTATTGCTGGTATTCACCCATCGAAAAGCCCATCTCCTTCCCTGATCCGTTCTTTCGGTTGGGATTGTTGTCCCCCAGCTCCTCAACAGAGCACTGGGGCGCTCCAGATCCATTGTGGATAATCATCCCTTTCACCAGTCCTGCCTCGATACCAAATTCCCAATCCCACATTTCCCTCACCTCTCCACAACATGCCCTCAACACCAGGTCATGATCAACCCTCGGATGTGCTGACTCCCTTGTTCGAGTCACTTGCCATCGAGACCAAGCCCAGCCCGAGTCCTGGTTTATCCAATGAACCATTCAAGTCGCTCGCAACCCAGGTTACGTCCAGTCTGATTTCCGGCCCCGCCAAGGACCCCTTCAAGACTGGTCTGTTTGGGCCAAGTTTGCCATCTGCGTCGAGCGCTGCTCTCCAGACACAACCAACACCGACCTCATTTTTCAAACTCGAGCAAACCCCCAAGCCACCGGCTGATCCACACCAATGCTCCCGGTGTAATCGCTTCGTGCCCGGACCGGGCGCGGTGCTGTATCGTCTGCCATGCTGCCAAGCTAGCATCTGCATGCCATGTCTTCCAGATGCTTTGAGTGACCGACTGGCCAAGGACATCTGGTTTACCACTGGAAAGGCGAAGTGGCTGGGATGTTTAACCGGTGCCTGTGACGCCCTCATAGCGTTTGAGATTCTCCTCGAGGCCATGAGATCACAGCATGCTGAAATCCCTCATCCCGTAGAGGATATGCTGAACGCGGCCTGGCGAGTTCGGGATGCTCTGGACAGGATCCGGCCCCGGACGACGCGGAACGAGTGTGAACTGGCTCAGAGGCTCCATAGAGCTTTAAAAGACCACAAGTTGATGCTCGGATGGACTGAGATTGGGCCCGGGGATTACGAAAACCCGCTGAAGCCTCTCCCCGTGTTTCCTGTCCGCTCGGGCTTTCTTACCCAGCCTGTGCCTATCCTGACTGGCATGCTGAAGAAAGACAATAAGTGTTGTACGAGGTGCTTTGCTGAGTTTGCTGCCGTGGATAGCAGCAATGAGTCTGCTTGGGCTTCCATCTCCTTGGACTTTCCTGGCGACTGGATCTGGATGGTTGCGGGCCGTCCGTCGAAATCCATCTTGCCCGAATGTTCAGCCAAGCACTCGCTCGATATCTGTCCTGCCTGTCTTCCCCGACTGCTCTTCTCCGGGTTAGAGATTGCTGATGCTGCAACCAAAGGATTCACGTATCGCTTCGTCTGTCAACTCTGCAAGCATGTCTTTTCTCCTACCCAGGTAGAGAGGCTGGCTCGTCTCATCGAGCCCAGCCGAGCCCCAATGGTTCTGTCGGGGTTTTCTCTCACGACAAGCCCTGCCACATCCACAACGCCAGCAAAACGCGCTATTCCACCGCCCACAAACATTTCTTCTCTCCCCACCAAACCTCTCTTCCCCAGCTTTGGCCCTCTTAAGCCAACAGACTCCGACAACGCCGAGCACAAACAAGCCATCCTAAGCGCCATCATCTCCTCCAAACCCAACGTCCGCTGGTCCGACGTCGCGGGCCTCGAGCAGGCCAAGCGCGAGCTGCAGCGCGCCATCGTCTTCCCCGCGCGGTTCCCCAACCTGTTCGACTCCAAGCGGCGACCCTCCGGCGCCATCCTTCTCTACGGCCCTCCGGGAACAGGCAAAAGCTACCTCGCCAAGGCCGTGGCCACCGAGGTCGACCACGCCGCGTTCTTCAGCATCAGCTCCGCCGACATCGTGTCCAAGTATATGGGCGAGAGCGAAAAGCTGGTACGTCAGCTGTTTACGCTTGCCAGGGAACACAGGCCGTCGGTGGTTTTCATTGACGAGATTGACGCGCTTTGTTCGAATAGAGAGGGTGGGGATGGTGGTGGCAGAGGGAAGGGGAATGAGCACTCGGCGCGTATGAAGACTGAGTTTCTCGTCCAGCTAGACGGGTTGAATGCGACCATCACCTCCGGCAGCGGCGGTAGCGGTAAGGCCAAGCCTGACCAGGGTGACAACAGCAACGCCGGCGTGACCGTGCTAGCGGCGACCAACCTCCCCTGGCAGCTCGACCCCGCCTTCCGCCGGAGGTTTGAGCCGCGGGTGTACGTCCCGCTGCCCGATCGCGCGGCGAGGAGGGAGCTGTTCCGCATCCACGCCGGGCGGTGGGCCGGAGACACAGCCGGGGATGGGGATGGGAATGGGGATAAGACGGAGGAGAAGGTGGTGCTCACCGGCGATGACCTTGACGAACTCGCGGGTTTGACGGAGGGGTACTCGGGCAGCGATATCGCGCAGGCGGTGAGGCGGGCGTTGGCCGCGCCGTTGGCAAGGGTTCAGAATGCGAGGTTCTTTCGGGTTGTGGATGGTGTCAGGAGTGATGATGGGGTTGAAGGGGATAATGATGGGAGGATGTACACGCCGTGTGAGGCCGGGGATGATGGCGCGATTGAGATGACGTGGGAGCAGGTGCCGCGGAATAGGTTGGTTGAACCGGCGCTGAGGAAGGAGGATTTTTTGGAGGTGCTTAGGAATCGGAGGGTGAAGGCGTCGGTTGGCAAAGGGGAGTTGGAGAGGTATGAGGAGTGGACAAGGGAGTTTGGGGTTGAAGGGAGTGGGTTGTGATGCTGGCCTGGTTTCTTAACCAGGTAGGGTCTCGTGGAGGGAGGGGAAAAGATTGTATCTTGAACAGTCATATTCGTGATCAAATTCTGCAGGGAGTTTGCCTCAGGTTAGTCGGTATTGCCTCGTTGGAAGCTTGGATTGCAAGTTGGAAAGTCAGGGTCAGATGGTGGGTGGTTGGCAGTAGGGGAAACGTCATGATATGATTGCCACGTCAAGCCATGTCATACACCTAGGTAGAAGCAAATAGATAGAACAATGTAGAGTCTCTAACTGTTTGTGAGACGCTTGGTATTTACTGCCTCCTTCATCAGAGATGTGACTCATTTCCGGGGCAAATTCCGGCAACATTTATGGGGAAACAGGCGGCCGCTCCATGTCATTCGAACTTTGACATCATGGCAGTTTAGATGGCAGATTTCTCTCCACATCTGTCCCTATGTTCACATATTTCCTCAGGATCGCCCATGTCAGATTCCTCTTCGTTAAGACCGGAGGGAGGAGAGTGTGTTCAACGTTAGCGACTTCCATCTTCTTCTCTTTTATATATGATATCAAGCTCTGATGCTGAGGTTTTGCTGTCACCACCAGCTGTCTGCCTCCAGGGCCCAGGGACCTTTGAGACTTGGGATGGAATACTCTTGTCCTGGGAGAGGAGAGTTCAGTCCCCATTGCCAGGGGCGCCGGTGACCAGAATCTGAAGGACATCTCCATGGGCTGGGTTGAGATGGAGGATCTAAGATGCATTCTGAGACCGTTTTAGGCTTCTTCTGGTTCCATGTTTTCCCGTTGCTGTTCTGGTGCCAATCTTCAGACAAGAACCTAAGGAGTGGTCCTGTTTGCGTGTTTGTATTTGGCCTGATCTCCAAGCTCGCCAGCGTCGAGGTGCTCAAAGCTTAGGTTCTTGACGCGTCGTCCATTGTTTACCCTCAACAATAGCACTCGAAACCTAACCTCGAGTTCGCTCTTTGGTTTTTGTTCAAGGAGAAAATCCCCAGGGCAAATCTTTCCCCTCTTTTCTTCGTTTCTTCCTCCAACACAACACCGACATACCGAAAGCTGACCAGAGACACACTCTCGACACCTTCAAGTCTCCAAAGCGTCAGATATTCTGGGGGTCGGTCAGTTACTCGACGCAACCTTCACTCTGCTTTCGAGCACACGTCAACCTCTTCTCTCTTCTATATCAATCACACGCCTAAACATCATGGATCCAGCCAAGCCTGCGCTGGCCATCAGCTTCAGGGAAGGGCTCATGGGCACCCTGAGCCACTCTCAGCCCCCCATTTCGTCCAACAACCTGTCGAATCGCCCGAATGGCCAAACCGCCGCTCTCGCCACCGCACCCGAGGAAGAGACTTTCGATGACGCTTTCGACACGCGGTATAAGAAGAGCACTGGGAGCTCGCTGTTGAACTATGTGACATCGTTGGACTTCGACCAGTTCAGCCAGCACCTCCATGAGACGGGTTATGACAGCAATGAGGAAGACGACTTTCCCATTGTTCCGCTGTCGACGCTGGGGCATCCCGAGACTTGGGAGCCCTTCTATCAGGAGGTTTTCGCGAGAGGGCGCGCTGCGATCAACGATCAGATCGCCAACGAAGCAGTGCCCACTTTAGACACAGCGGCTGTCACCCAAGCCAGCAAAGTCGAGCAGCACGTCAACCGTGCTTCACAAGTCCTGCCCTGTGTCGTTTGCCCGGACCTCACTTTTGACACGGACGAAGAGCGCGAGACACATGAAGCCCTCGAGCATTTTTATTGCCGTCCCTGCGATCGCTTCTTCTCAGAGATCGTCAGCTATGAGCAGGTAAGTTTGGTCGGTCGTTCAGAAACACTGCTACCGCTGTCTAACATTGCCTCTTTCTTAGCACTGCGCGTCGGCTGCTCACAATGACGAAAGCATTGCTTGCTACTTCTGCGGCGTCAAGTACAGGTCGGTGGCGGCGGTCGCCCACCACCTGGAGAGTGGGACGTGCGCGGCGCGGCCCTACTTCAACAATGACACCCTCTACGCTTTCCTCAGAAACAAAGACCCTGAAAACATTGTCACAAGGGCGGCTAGCAACGATCAGGGCCCGAGACTCTCGGGGCAAGATGCCGGGGAGCACATGCGGCGTGGGGGTTGGTACCCGTGCCCGCTGTGCTGGAGACGGTTCCGTGACCTCGAGGATCTCCGAAACACTTGGACTCGGGTTTTCGTAAGTCATAACTGTTCCTATTTGCATTTCAGCCTTCTGTTGGATGACGCTCACGTCTTGGCTAACAATTGTCCTTAACCTTGAACCTACAGATCGCGAGTCCCTCTACCATTGTCCGAGCCTCTTTTGCCGGACATCATTCAAGAAATTCTCGGCGGTGATCAATCATCTGGAAAGCGGGGCTTGGGGCTATATGACCCCAGCCCAGGTCCTCCGGTGGATGCGTCATGTTTTGACCTCCCACCACAAGGTCTGTCGGCGCAGGGCCAACCGGGTCCGTCGTGTGCCTGAGGTCCGGGCCGAAG
Source organism: Mycothermus thermophilus (assembly GCF_041956435.1). Lineage (NCBI taxonomy): Eukaryota > Fungi > Ascomycota > Sordariomycetes > Sordariales > Chaetomiaceae > Mycothermus > Mycothermus thermophilus. Next base: position 575,251 of record NW_027191431.1, read on the forward strand.
GTTCTCTGAATTGATAGAGGAGGGGGAAAAGGGACTTTGGAGTTTGAGAGGACTGGTGTAAGATTACATGTGTACAGGTCATGTTGAGGGTGTAACTCTTCACCCTGTCTAGAAAGATGGAAACTTTTCTCATATCAGTCCGGCGTATGGCAGAGTGCACCAGAGTTACGTTGTTTGTTTCTGGCAAGGTTACTGTCCTAGGCACAATATTACCGATAGGGAAGTTCACAAATAATCAATACTGGCCCACATCTTCTCTGCGTCACTGTTCCTTTGTGTCTCCCGCCGTTTTCTGGACACTGAGAGGATTGTTTACTACCCCTGGTTTCCACAGCAACGGGTGGGAGCCTTGCTCCTCCAAAGCCAGGCCAAGTATGAATCAAAAAGCGATGTCAAAATAAGGTTTCGCCTTGTGCTATGTCATTTCGCGGGCTAAGTGGTGATGACTGTTTCATTGACAAGGGGTTCGCAAATAAGAGAAGCGCGGGGCGTTCCGTCTCCCCCAGGTAAAGTTCTTCAATCACAGCGAAGTGCCCAAGATCTTAGCGCAAAGGGGAAGAGTAGCAAGTTGCAAAACATAATTGATCATAGGGTAGTTTAAGATAGTATTTTAACTGGAGCAATACACTAGAGAGCATCACAAGCTCTAGCTCACAGTGGCTTAGGAATACCATTGCCGGGTTGGCGTCAATGAGCAAGTTTTGTAATAAAGAACGAACCTTGCGATTAAGGTTGATTGTACTCGACAGGTGATAAAATCAACAGCCCGTCAGTATATCTAGGTTGAGTGAGGATATAAGACTTGCGAGACTTCTTTTGATCCTGATGAGTTAATAAGGTCGGCACCGTCCTCGCTTTGTTAGGTTTAAGTTCCGAACCTTACCAGCCCGATGCAGGATTTCATGGATGCAGATGTTGCTCTTTTAAGCTTCTGACGGAAAATGAACTCAACGCAACAACTTTGCATTGGGTCAGTGGTTAACCGGCACTTGAAGCACCTGCTCACAGTCTTGCTTTGTTCACGTGTTTTCCTTGATCACCTCTGGCCCACTTCGACCGACCTTTTCCGTATCCCGCCTCACACCATCCAACATCTTACTGCCTGCCTCATGCCGTCACTATCCTACAGCGATGCTCTCAAGGGTCTCCGGACCAAGACCCCAGCCCGAACAGCCAGCACCTTGAACATCGAAGGTGCCGGGGAAAGGGGGAACAAAGAAGGTGAGATCGCACCATCCCTATCATAAAGGACGTTATCAACGACGATAGTATCGCTAACCAAGACGCTCTAAATCCAGGCGTCTCCGATACCGGATCCAACGGGAGCACCGACACCGAGTTTCTGATGTACGTTGGCGGTCTCGACTTTGGGGCCTTTGAGCGGCACCTCGAGGCTGAGTCTCCTAACCCCAACGATCCAGAGGACTTCCCAGACATACCGATCGTACCCCTTGGCCACCCGGAGGTCTTAGACGCCTTTTATAAACAGCTCGCCGCGAGGGCTATGATAAACGGCCCTGGAAATGGCTGTGATGCGGTGGAGGCTGGTGAGAACAGGCACGACAACAGTCCTGCCCACGATGAGTCGGTGCATGAGCCGGGGACCAACGAGACAGAACACGAGCAAGTGTTCGACTGCTTTTTCTGCGAGAACAGGCAGTTCAACACAGCAGAGGAGCGGGAAGAGCATGAAGGGTTCAGCCACAACTACTGTCGCCGTTGCGACCGCTTCTTCTTGGATTCGTCCAAGTACGAGACGGTACGCTTAAACTCAATCAATAAACGCATTTTCAAACTGTTATCTAACCTTCTATTTGCTACTAGCACCGAAATTCACCAGCTCACCGCGACCCAACCGTGCCATGCCCGTTTTGCGGCACGGCGTTTACCACCACGGCTGGAATCTGCCATCATCTGGAGAGCTCCACCTGCCCAGAGCGTCCCAATTTCAACGACGACACAATGTACCAGATGATCCGGGCCAAGGACACGGAAAGCATCATCACCAATCCTAGGACAAAGCGTGTTACTGGCCCGACAAAGGTCGGGGAAGAGACGCGTAAAGGACGCTATTACAGGTGCCCGGTTGGGTGCGACAAGCCTTTTAAATCTCTGGAGGCACTACAGGGACATATGAACTCGTCTGTTCGTAAGTCAAGCACCTTGCCCTGATCTTTCTTGCCACCGTTCTCAAATCTATTCAGTTCTTCGTTTCGTTCCGGCTGACCTAACCCTTTGCATGCAGATCGTGAGAATTTGTACAAATGCCCCGGCCTGTTTTGTGCGGCGCAGTTCAAGAAGTTTTCCGCCGTCGTCAACCATTTGGAAAGCGGCGCTTGCCACTATATGACCCCCGGCCAAGTCCGCCGCTGGGTGAAGGACATCTTGGTCACCAACCGGCGGGTCTTCCGTCTCCGGGGCAAGCGGGCGGATCACAAGCGTTAAGCTGAAGGATGGGACACCGGGTGCGAGCACCCGGGCAACAAGGGTATGGAAAATTCTCTGACATTTGATGAAGATGATGTACGATGATGAGTGACTCATGACTACGGCTTGCGGACGCCCTCCCTGTCCATGTCGTCGTGGAGGGCCAGAGGCTTGAGGGAGGAAGGTAAAGTTTGTTTACTACCCCTGGTCTCCACAGCAACGGGAAGTCATGCAAACCTGAAGGAGGCCTGGGTACAATCACGAATGACTGTGAGCAGGCAAACAACAAGAATGTAGGTCTAAAGATGATAGGCATTTATGTCATTCACAACGAGCAATGGATGGTACAAGAAAGTGTCGTTGATCTGCGCCCAAGATCTTGCCAAGGCCAAAAGACAGGTGGGCATGGTGTGCACGGGCCATATCAAAGCAACACCCGGGACCAGCCTTGATGGAACGACATTCAGTATGCGAACCATGATCATCCGGATGCTAGATTGTCATGTGTAACAATGTCTGGTGGCCTTTCCGAGTATCATAATCCGTGGCCAGATTATCCTTCTTTTCCATGTGCTTCACTTCAAGCCGGGTCGACAAGAAAACCTTCAGCTCACAATGCTCCTGGCCCTTCGAAAAGTCTAATGGAAGACGGTGTTCAACAAACCCCAATGACGGAGGCAAGAAGTCGAAAACAGGAGGGTAAGTTGATCAGCTCAGAGGTACGTCGGCCAAACCGTACTGAGGGGAGGTAAGTATAGGCTCCAGAAAACCAACATAGCAAAAGCATCATACGCTTGATTTCTGGGCATAGAGGAGTACGTACTAGCCACGGTCGGTCACTTATATAGCACATCTAGTGTCGTGGTTATTGGGACTTGAGTATGTCAAACCCCTCGTAGGCACCAAGTGAGAAGCCTCTTCTATACTTCGAGGAATCATCGTCCTGTTTATCCCCATAAATTTTTCATCAGGCCAGGATCATGACCAGTCTCAATGGTGACGACCACGGGAGATGCAGTTCCCAACTTTCCCGAAGTCAGGGCAATCAGAAAGGGACGTGTAACACTGGGAGAATGCTTTGGTCATCCGATGTTGTCAGCACCCTGATGGTCTCACCAGAGAAACACAGCACCGCGTCTGCTGCTCTCTCAAAACCTCATGTTTCTCGTCCCATTGCTCAGCTATTAAGGGAAGGGAGTAGAAACGGAAGTGTAGGAATATCTTTTCCCCTTGGGCTAAGGTTTAGGTTTTTGACACCTGGGAACGGTGCGAGGAGCATAAACAACTTCTGCTCCACGACTCCCAGAAATTCCGTTTCGTCTCCTTCACACTTCGCCAGAGATCTCAACAGATACCGACCTGAAGCACCTTGAGATCTCAGATCTGACATGGACAGCGACAACATGGCGAACGTCACAGCCAACTATCACAATTACCCTCTCCCCCTCGCCGCCGGAAATTTCCAATCTGGCGTTGCAGCTGCCCCCCTCGGCCAGAGCGACTATGGCGTCCCCGTCAACGCCGCCGGCCCAGCTGTAGTCACTCCAGGCACCTTTTCCGACGCCGGTGACGACGAAACTCACATCAACCACATATCGACCTTGAGCTTCGAACATTTCAATGAGTATCTGAATGCCCAAGCCTACCTTGGTGGGATGATCAACAAGCAGCCTTCGGCGGCTCCCGACTCCAACACCACCATGGGGCCTAGTCACGCGCAGAACCAGTCCTCTCATCCTGCCCGACACGCCCAACCTGACCAAGGCATTTCGGGCACCTTTTCCGACGCCAGCAACGACGGCAATCACATCGGCCGCATCTCGACCTTGAACTCCGAGCCCGTTAATGAGTATCTGAGTGCCCAGGCCCACCTTGGTCCCATGGAAAACAACATCCCTTCCATCCCCCCGATGCCACTTGGTCACCATGAGGTACTCGAGGACTTCTACGCCCAACTAGCCGCCAGGCATCCGAACATCAACGAGGCGAAGAATATTTGGGGCATCAGCGACAACAACGGCACTGCCGGGACATCCAACGAGATCTCGAACGACGAGACTCAGGCAATTACCTGCCCCCTGTGCCCCACCCTGCTCTTCGAGACCGGAGAAGCCCGGGACCACCACAAGGCGGGATCCCATCACTACTGTAAGCCATGTGATCGGACTTTCCGAACCTGGTTGGATCTCCTGAACGTAAGTTGGTCGGTCATCGCACAAACCTTCAACCTCCTCTAACCTCCTCTCGTTACAGCACAAGGAATCTCCAGCCCACAACCAGGCATCGGTGCCCTGCCCGTTCTGTGACGCCAACTTCACCACTGTCGCTAGCGTTGCGCTACATGTTGAAAGCGGGTCTTGCCCTATTCGCTCCGATCTCAATGCTGAGACACTTTACAAGCGCATTCGTCGCCGCGATACGAACGACATCGTGTCGAAGCCATCCAACGACGACCAAGGTGCTGCCGTACCAGCCATCCAGGTGGGCGAAGAAGCCTGGACCGGGCAGTACTATCTATGGCCGCTGTGCCCGAAGCGCTTCGGCACGCTTGCCTCCCTGAAACAGCATGTTGCCTCTGCAGTCCGTGAGTTGAACTCATAGTCTATTTTGCTGTTCTTTCAATAATTCCCCTCATTCATTGCTCAATTGTTCGGTCCCGGCTAATTCATTACTTCCCAACCGCTCTAGACCGCGCCAATATTTATCATTGCCCAAGCAAGTTTTGCTTTGCTGAATTCAAGACCTACTCAGCGGTGATTAACCACCTCGAGAGCGGTGTTTGCGGTTATATGGCCGCCAACCAGCTCCGCCGCTTTAATCGCGAAATTTTGTCCTCACACCGCCCGATCCTCCGCCTTCGGGCGAAGCGGCAGGACAATCATTGAGTTTGAGATGGACTCGATAAGATGAACGAGGTGGAGCAGGAATGGCAACGGTGGAGATGGAATGGTGAGGGCAGCACATGAAGACTGGCATCGGAGAGAGAATGGTGGATGTTGAAAGATAAGGAAGCACAGCGAGGTGTCGTAGCTGGCATGCTGATTGTAGACTCATGTCTTAAGATGGTCGAAGCCATCTTGTGTGAGAATATAAGAATTTTCTCATCACACTCCATCTTGACAAGGCTGTTACTACGTGTGATTAAAGACCTCCTTTGATCAGAGATGATGGCGCGATTATTGTTGCATGAACTGTCAATCCAGGACATGTGAGACAGCCCTGACCTGGGTGTGTAATGCCATCAAAATCTGCAGAAGAGTTACGTCCAGAGTACTCTTTGCTGAGACGCGCCTGGACTGCGTCCATCGGACCAAGTGACGGGGATGGCATTCGTGGTGTTAACTTCTGCTGTTTGGCGATGCCTTCCATTTCATGGCAAAGGGGGAGGATGAACTGTGGCATATGGAGCTTGAAGATTCATGTAAACACGGTGGCTCA